>NW_019154120.1:15196042-15196735 GCF_002288905.1 Enhydra lutris kenyoni | reverse complement strand
CACAACAAGATCCTAGCAAACAGGATCCAACAGCACATTAAAAAGATTATCCACCATGACCAGGTGGGATTCATCCCTGGGTTACAAGGATGGTTCAACATTCACAAATCAATCAATCCAATAGAACAAATCAATAAGAGGAGAAGAACCACATGGTCCTCTCAATTGATGCAGAAAAAGCATTTGACAAAATCCAGCATCTGTTCCTGATTAAAATGCTTCAAAGTATAGGGATAGAGGGAAAAATCCTGAACTTCATAAAATCTATCTATGAAAGACCCACAGCAAGTATCATCCTCAATGGGAAAAAGCTTGCAGCCTTCCCATTGAGATCAGGAACATGACAAGGATGCCCACTCTCACCACTCTTGTTCAACATAGTATTAGAAGTTCTAGCAACAGCAATCAGACAACAAAGAGAAATAAAAGGTATCCAAATTGGCAATGAAGAAGTTGAACTCTCTCTCTTTGCAGATGACATGATTCTTTATATGGAAAACCCAAAAGACTCCATCCCCAAACTACTAGAACTCATACAGCAATTCAGTAACGTGGCAGGATACAAAATCAATGTACAGAAATCAGTGTCTTTCTTATACACTAACAATGAAAATACAGAAAGGGAAATTAGAGAATCGATTCCATTTACTATAGCACCAAGAACCATAAGATACCTGGGAATAAACCTAACCA
>NW_019154120.1:15130512-15195942 GCF_002288905.1 Enhydra lutris kenyoni | reverse complement strand
ATTTTTCAAAGAGCTGGAGCAAATAATCCTAAAATTTGTATGGAATCAGAAGAGACCCCAAATTGCTAAGGAAATGTTGAAAAACAAAAATAAAGCTGGCGGCATCACGTTACCTGATTTCAAGCTTTACTACAGAGCTGTGATCACCAAGACAGCATGGTACTGGCATAAAAACAGACACATAGACCAGTGGAACAGAGTAGAGAGCCCAGAAATGGACCCTCAACTCTATGGTCAACTAATCTTCGACAAAACAGGAAAAAATATACAGTGGAAAAAAGACAGTCCCTACTCAATCTCTTAAGAAGTTGTGATAATTCAAGTCATAAAGGAAGTTTGGCTTGGTATAACTTTTTTTATTACCCTTTCATTTGTCTTCTTGAATACCTTTGCATGTTTGCAACAAGCAGATGTTGTATATTTGTGAAACAGAACAAAAAAACAATAAATACAAATTTAAAGGGGTCTGTTCAGTCAAGTTATGAGAAGGGATTTTCTAATTAGAGCTGCTCTACAAAGAAATGGGCTTTCTCAACAGAAGATCGAACTTCTAAATCCTGGAAATGCTCAAGTAGAAGCCATCTGTCATGCAGCATTTCTGCACTGGGAGAAAGACTGGAATGCATGATCTGCAAGGCCCCCCTCTACTTGTAAAATGTGATGTGGACAGGGAAAACATGCTGTGCATCTGAGAATGATGTGGTCCTCTTAAGAAAAAAAAATGTTTTGATCTCTTTTTCAAAATGGCATTCCAAGGACTGTGACATTGATGGTCCCCTAGAAGAGAGTAAAGATGACTATCTAACCCCGATTTCTGTTCTCTAAAACATAATTTCTGATTAAGAGCGGGGACTAGATCCAACCTGCATGGCTCACTAGGTCAACACAGTTTTTAAAATTTTAAATTTAGGCGATTAGGAAGGACATACACCTTCCCATTTACCATGCCACCATTCCTCATATTATACCAACCCAATTCACATATTTACATCAACTGAGCCCTACAGGCGGTGGCACTTTTGAGATTCTAATCTATAATATAAACAATTAATAGCAACAATAGCATAGCATAAAGTGGCATATAGTTACTTTTAAACAAATATCACAAACAAGAAATACTAGTGGGGTCTGGAGGAGGAAAAGATCAGTATGAGCTAAGTCTTCTCCAAGACTTCATGGAGAAGGGAAAATTTAAGTAATCTCTACACCCAACCTGGAGCTTGAATTTACAAGCCCAAGATCAAGAGTCACATGCTCTCATGACTGAGCCAGCCAGGCCCCCCTAGAAGGGAAAATTTAATCTGATTAAAGAACAGAAAGGACTGAAACAAGCAGAAAGAAGAGGAGAAGCCATCCCACACATGATGATGACAGGAAATCAGTCAAGGTGGGAAAGCACAACCACAGCTGGAAAGAAGTGCTGAGAACAGTGGAAGAAAGCAGAAGAAAAAGATGGGAGTGGGAAGTAAGACTTGATCAAATTGTAGAAGGTTTAAAAGTCAAGTCATAGTAATCAGAAATCTTGACAGAAAGTGACACAAACCCAAGCCAGAGTAGTCTATTCAAAAACAGGAAGTTATCAGCATCCCCCAATTGATAAATAAATTCAGACACAGCAGGGTCCAAGCACTCAAATGATATGATCAGCATTTTTCCTCTTCTCACTCTTGCATTACTTCTAATTTCTTCCATGTGTTGTCTTCTGTCTTGTTGCACATGGGCCACCACCATGAGATCAGGGATCCTGGCCTTCGGGACCCTCAACTTCTCCAGCTAGCCTGCCCAGCAGAAAGAAAGACCCTTTCTCTCTGAATACTCATTTATGAGCTCAAGGGAAGGATTTTGAGTCCAGAATATGCTAAACCACTGTGGTCAGAGGACAGTGGGCCTGTTAACAATACTAATGTATGTATACTGGACAGTCACAATAAAGGAAGGTCTTGGGGTGGCTTATCACCCCGCTGAAATCTACTAAAGATTTAAAAAGATTTAAAGATTTAAAACCTGAAACTCACCAGACCAAAACTCTGCCTTAAGAAGTTCATGTGATGATGGGCGCCTGGTGGCTCAGTTGCTTAAGCGACTGCCTTCAGCTCAGGTCATGATCCCAGAGTCCTGGGGTTGAGTCCTGCATCAGGCTCCTAGCTCTGCAGGGAGTCTGCTTCTCTCTCTGACCTTCTCCCCTCTCATGCTCTCTCTTACTCTCTCTCTCTCTCAAATAAATAAATAAAATCTTTAAAGAAAGAAGCTCATGTGATGAACTGGAAGAAGAGGCAAAAGAATATGGGAGGCCAGTTAGGAGGGTCATCCAGAGGCCTAAGACTGAAGACATAAAGTTTAGACTAAAATGGCGAAGGAAAATGAAAATCAGACAGATGCAAGAAATATTTAGGAGGAAAAATCAATAGAATATGGAAATTGATTGGATACAGGAGAGGGAGGTTTCAATGATACTTCATTCAATAAGGCATTCATTCTGTTCCAGCTACTGTTCCAGACACTAGTGAATACAGAAGACAAGATGTCTGCATCACAGAGCTCATGCTCCTCTGGGGAATATGGAAGAGGAACACATAAACTGAAAAGTAAGTAACATCATTCCAGTTCCTAATAAATGTTCTGAAGAAAAAAAAGTGTCCACGGCATAGAAAGTGGGGAGCGGAAGGTGCTTATCTCAAGGTAAGGAGATCTGAGGTCTTTCAGAGAGGTGACACTTGAGCTAAGAGGTGGACGGTGAGAAGGAAGCAGCCACATAAGGATCTGGGGGAGAAGCTGTTCAGGGAGCAGGACCAGCAAGTGAAAACTCTAAGCCAGGAACAGGCCTGGCAGAGGAGCCAGACATAAGATCACATGGCTGGAGAAAAGGGGACCAGGGGAGATAAGAGGAGAGAAGATGGGTGTTGGACAGGCCCACATCTGGTGGGGCTGTCGAAACCACAGAAAGGAGATAGGATTTTATTCTAATTGCCACAGAAATTCAGTGGAGGATGTAGGGCAGGGAAGAGACATGATCTTATTTGGGCTCTCCCCAGACCACCCAGGCTTCAGTGTAGAGAATGGACCACAGACAAGACGGAAGCAAGAAGAGTCATTATCAGGTTTCTATGGTGGTCCAGACAGGAGAAAATGGCGGCTTAGGCTGGGGTGTTGGCAGTGGAGATGGTGTCAGATGGTCAAAGAAATTCAAGGTTTTGTGCCTGAGTGAAACACAGAAGTGGTTGAAGATTTTTTGTACTTTAGACCTGATTACATCTAGTACTCAAGAGATGTCTAAGCTATTGGATGTCTAAACTCCCTGTTCAAGAGCAAAGGCCCACAAGTGCTTCCTTTCAACCATGCAGGGAGGGGGAAACATGTGAACAGGTGCCAAAGAACTGCTTCTGATTGAAAGTTTTAACCAACAGTGGAAAACTGTTGACAATAGCTATTTCGGATACAGGAAAAGCCCGAAAGGATGCCCCCCAAAAATGAAAGGATGAGAAAGGAATATAAAAAATAAATAAAAGAAAAATTATTTCAGAGGAATTCTTAAAAACTTCATAGAAGGAAAAAATAAAACGAGTTCTTTGGCCTCTAGTTTTTACGAATTTTGAACAACAAAAGAGGCATGATTCCCTCCCACTTCTTCACCTTCTTCTTTCTACTAGAATTCTGGTGATTTTTCATAACAAAAAATATTACAGAGACATTTCTATACATTCCTGCTTAAACAGTAAATGTTTATAGATTTTCTGAAGGGGGTTTGGGCAGAATGTGTAACAGAAAAACATTTATGTCCTTTATTTGTTCTGCTAGTTAGTTACAGAAATTTATCCTAAAGAAACCCAAATATGGAAAATATTAAAAAGTTAATACGGATTGTTATACACATATACATGTAGATATAGTCTATACATACAGACGGACTACAGAGACTATATACAGAATATACAGACTATGGGTGTGTGTAGACATATATACACATATCCACACACACATATACATACACATATCCACACACACATATACATACACATAACCACACACACATATATATACACACATATCCACACATACATACACATATCAGTTAAAAGTGTGAAATAATCTAAATGAACAAGAGAGAAATGACAGGGACGCACAGATAACTTTCCCGTATTCTTTTTGTGCTGCATTTATAAACACACATGGGCAGGAGGGAAATCTGGAGAAATCAAGAGAAAGGTCCTTCCCAAGTTTCACTGGGTAAGTAAAACCCTTCATGCAGTACCCGGTTCATGATCCTATAGCAGCACTAAGAATGAGAAAGTCTATCTTTGTAAAAAAGAAATTCCTGCATCTTTGTTATTTCAGACCTCAAATTCCAGTTTTAAAAGCAAAATAATAAAAAAGAAAGGATGGAATAAATAAATTAAGAAATCCTGGGGAACTATAGGTTCATCACTGGGGGATTGTAGACAGCGGATCAGCACCTTGAGGATAAATGCACAGCAGTTCTGTTACACTTTTATCCCGGAATCATCTGTTTCCCAATGTTGTTCTTCTCATGCACGGTTTGGCCCGATCAGGTGTCTTTCACTATACTGTTCTTTGAAATGCCTAAAAATCTTTAATCTTGTTTAAAGAAGGGGCCCAAGAAGCCACAACAAAGAGGACAGTATACAAAGAACCGGTTGTCACTGCCTGCTTGGGTTCCATGTTGACAGAGACAGAGAGAAAGACAGACAGAGAGGAAGAGGAGACAAAGGCATGTGAGAATGAACAAAACCATTCTGCACCATCAACAGCTGTCTGTGACAACCGCATCCCATCACCTTTGGGCCACCACTGAATCATTTTTCACAATTAATAGGAGAACTGAAGAAATAAATGGCAGAAAACTTAATTGCAAGGCTGAATACAATACTGAAGGCAGAGAAACTCATATGATGGCTTCATATTCAGAACCAAAAAAGAAAGAAAACACCATGTGTTTATATTTTGATGTTTTCATGTTTAATTAGGGACTTCAAAGATTTTTTTAACAAAAGTTAAGTTTGGCCGCTCAAATTTCACATTATTTTTATCAGTTTCCAGATTTCTCCAATATTTTCAAGAACGCATTCGAGGCTTATTTCGTGCTTTGAGTGACAAACACCTAGACACACTGTGACACAACCCGCTTTAGAGCTTTTACAAAGATAAATGTGTTAAAAGTCAGAGTTACATTTTAGTGACTCTGACTTAAAGAAAGATAACCATGTGCCCTTGGTTATAGTGACATTTGTGCCTCGTTCGTTTGGCAAAATTCTCCAGAGAGATCATTTACATTTAACAAAGCACAGGTAGTATAATCAAGGCTGTATCTTAACATCCTCATTTGGGGTATTGTCTCATAACATTGGCCTCTACTTTAGACACTGAAAAAGAAACAAACGATCCAGATCCTACTTTTCTTTTTTTTTTTTCCTTCTTCTTCTTCTGTTTCCTCTGACATTGAGTCATTTGCCATGATTGCAAAATATGACTTTTTGTTTCTTTATACATGATGATGTCTGCTCTTGCCTACGTCAGCCAGGTTCCAACCTGGCTGGAAAAGTGAGAGGATGCTAACACTGCCCCGGGCATGGATTCCAGGGTCCCTCTAGGTGAAGGCACATTTCCATTTTAATGACAGAAATGCATCAAATTCTTACATTAAAAGGAAGTAACCAAAGATAAACCAAGTTCAGTGAGAAATACAAGCATTGTTTAAGCTGTGTGAACAATTCTCGCCAATATCATTGAGACACTGGTGACTTCACTGGTTGAATAAGCAATGACCCAAAGGTCATGGTGCTCCCACAGAATCAAGGTAGATGAAGAAATGACAGCAACAGCCCAATATCGTAACAGTTCGACACCAGCTGAAAAACCTGAAACTTCCCTTCCCCTAGGGGGAAGTTTTTTTTTTGGGAAATACAGTGGTGACTGACTGTAGCCATTAGTTTTTTCCTGTTGTGATCTTCCTTTTTTTTTTTTTTTTCCTTTTGTGTGAGATTAATTTGTGACTGAGATTTATTAGCCTAAAGGAGGCTGGGGTTGATGAGATTTTGCTGATATACTGTGTAGAACACACATCAAGTCAAAGGGAAAAGATGAAAAATTGAAATGATAGAGTTGCACTGCTAGCTCGTTGCTGAGGTAATTGAAGTGGCTTGTGTTGTGCTGTGCTGTGATGGGTAGAAATAAAATGTGTACGAATTTATCTAGATCATTCTTCTGAAGAAAAGGACTACAAAATATATTTCCTCTCTATTTATGTATTGAAGAAATCTCCCAATTCCTTTTTTGACAGTCATATTGAAAAAAAACAAAATGAAACCCATTCACAATAAGTTCCAGAAGTGAAGCCAGCTCGAAGTTATCCATGGAAATAGGCATAAGCGTTAGCATAGATAATTGAAATATGAGCATAATGTAAAAACAGCATTTTGTCTATTAGGTGAAACCACAATTCCATATAATTTCTTTTCTAAAAGAACTGAAATAGCAAAATGAATTCAATTTTTTTTAACTTTCCCAAATTTCCCTCTGATGGGAGATTCTAATTATCAGTGAAATGCCTAAAAAATACATACTCACCAGAATATTTTAAAAGGAATTTTTTTAAAAAGCAAGATGATAAAAAAGAAAAAAAAGCCAAGACATTCACAAAGTACTAGAATATTGGCTCTGTAAGAACAGCGATCTTTACCTCACTTATGTGTCCCACACAGCTGGAACTGTGTTTGTCATATGAAAGGCACCCAGTGCGCCTTTGGGAATTAACAAAGTGCACAATTAATCCTTTACCACTGAGATATGACTAGCTGGTGTGGGTAAGACCACATATATTTCTTCCCTTTTGAGAATCATTTGGCAGATAAATGCCTCACAAGGAAATCTGGCACTCCATGCCAGTTCACCAGAACATGACCCTAGATAGTGGACCACAACCCAAGTCTAGTGGGCATGGGTTTTCCTTGAAGGTGGTATGACTGGAGAGGAGACATTCCCCCTACATCTACTCCTACATCTACTACCTGCACAGTTGCAGAGATTTCAGAGCTAGAAGACCCGCCCTCTCTTCCACTGAAGCCCGTGATGATATCCCAGGACTGCTCTACGCCACCTTGATTCTTCGGCCCCTCGGTTCCCTCAACCAGGTAACATCAACCAGGTATTACAGGTCCTTCCCAGAGTCGGGCAAATCAGAGTCTAGGCATCACTTTCCTCTCTGCCACTTTTTCAGCCTACTATTTGGACACAAGTAAAATAAAGTTTAAATCAGGGGTGCCTGGGTGGCTCAGTTGGTTAAGTGTCCTACTGTTGATTTTGGCTCAGGTCATCATCTCAGGGTCATGAAATCAAGCCCTGCATTGGGTTCTGCCCTCAGCTAAGTCTGCTTGACCGTCTCCTTCTGCTCCTCCACCCACTTGCTAGCTCTCTCTCTCTCTCTCTCTCTCTCTCTTAAATAAATAAATAAATAAAATCTTAAAAATAAATAAAGTTTGGAGGCACTTGGGTGGCTCAGTTGGTTAAGCATCTAACTTCGGCTCAGTTCATGATTCCAGCATCCTGGGATCAAAAACCCACATCAGATCAGGCTTCCCAGTCAGCAGGGAGTCTGCTTCTCCTTCTTCCTCTCCCTCTGCCCCTCCCCCTGCTCATGCTCTCTCTGTCTCTCTTTCAAATAAATAAATAAAATCCTTAAAAATAATAAAAATGAAACTAAGGTTTAAATCAGCAAAATATCTTAAAGTGGGGGTTGCACAAAGGAACAAAAGAAAAAATTTGAGGGAGATTTATAAAAGCTAATGTGGGGATGAGGCCTCCAGATTTTATGCTGGTGGGAACCATCTCCTTCTGCTTCAGACTTCTCTCTGCATCACCTTAACAGCAAACCAGAAGTCTCTATCCCCAATGTGTGTTTACTTGCAGCACCCCAAGGAAAATTCTGACCTTAATCCAGAGAAGAATCTACCACTATTTTAGTACCTATTTATTATGGTTCTCCTCACAGCACCTGTGCTCCAAAGGGCACCTGGAACATGCTTCACATTTCGTATGAAGGCTCAGCCAGCACCACGGGACCCCATTACAACCCTGTTCTCTCCCAAGACACCTCCAATGAAAACAAAGAATACCTAAGACACTCTCCTGCATCAGTCTTTGGAGGGACATCAAAGTCTCAAACTTGCAGAGAACAAAGAAACTTCTCACCCACAGAAGAATACCTAAGAGTGATGGTTCTAGAAATTTTATTAGCTAGGTGACCTTGGGCAAGTCACCTAACTACTGTGAGGCTTATTCTGTTCATATGTTAAATGGAAATACAACAGAACCCACCTCCAAAGGCTGTTGTGATAGTTAATTATGTGTAAGATATTTAGCACAAATAAAGTACTGCTACATGCTACAACTTAGATGAGACTTGACAACACTCTGCAGAGTGAAAGACACCAGTCTCAAAGACCATTTACTCCATGATTCCACTCATATGAAGGTCCAGAATAGAGAAATCTCACACAGACAGAAAAGTAGACTAGTGGTTGCTCAGGGCTGGCAGTGGAGGGAGAGTAGGAGGGATAGCTAAAGGGTTTCTTTCTTAAAGTGATGAAGATGTCCTAAAATTAACTGTGGTGTTGGTCGCACATATCTGTGAATATACTAAAAACCACTGAATTGGACACTTTCAGTGGGTATATTATAAATATGTGAATTAAAACTCTCAATAAAGTTGTCTTTAAAAAGACATTTAGGATTAGGTCCAAGATGGCAGAGGAGTAGGAGACCTTAGTTTCGTCCTTTCCCAGGAATTCAGCTAGATAGCTATCGAATCATTCTGAACACTTGCAAACCCAACCGGAGAGCTAAGAAAAGAATAGCTGCAACTCTACAGATAGAAAAGCCACCACTTTCTGCAAGGTAGGAGGTGCGGAGAAGTGAACTTGAGGTGATATATGGGAAGATAAGCCATGGGGGGAGGGAGCCTCCATAAGCCAGCTACTGGAAAGCGATATAGCAAAGGAGCCCAATATCAGAACTTTTAGAAGTCTGCTCCCGTGAGGGACTTCACTGCCTGAAAGGTACTACGGTGGCCAAAGGGAGGAATCCTAGGTGGGACAGTGTAGTCTCAGAATTCCTGGGGTCACAGGAAGCCTAGGGGTGCCTGAGTGTGGCACAGGGATCAGAGCAGGGAAGCCAGCTGCTATCAGCAAGCCTAGGAGAGGGCTATCAGCTCGGGGTTGCCAGAAACCCAAACCACAGCAAGGTCGGGTAACTGCTCTCTGGGCAAGGGCCCAACAAGTGGCAGAAACAGCAAGAACCCCTTCCTACCCCACGAGGAGTGGCGTGGATGTGAGGTGCAGGAGTCTGCAAGATTTGGAGACTCAAAAGGGGCTCATGTGCCTGGGACAGAAACACTCAGTCACAGTCTGGTGCCACCAGAGACCAGGGAGACAGGAGTGATTGACTGCTTTTCCCTGAGGGTGCACTGAGGAGCCGGCAGAGCTCTTTCAGCTCTGGCCTGAGATTGGGAGGCTGCCACTTTCATTTTCATTCTAGAAAGCGTGGAAAGCTTTTGGGGAACAAAAGCTACATAGAGCAAACCAGAGCTGATTACTCAGCCTGGCCCCCTGGAAAGGGTGGCGCAATTCTGCCTGAGGCAAAGACACCTGAGAATCAGCCCAACAGGTCCCTCCCTCAGAAGATCAGCAAAAATATCCGACTAAGGCCAAGTTTACCAATCACAGAGAACTGCCAAACTCCAGCACTAGGGGAAAATAGTATATAGAATTCATGGTTTTTTTCCCCATGATTCTTTAAGCTTTCAATTTTAATTTTTTCCTCTTTCCTTTTTCCATGAATTCTTATTTTATCAACTCTTTTGTAAAAAATCTTTTTTAATTTTCATTTTTACAGTTACATTCTATCCTTTAATTGTATTTAATTTTATTTTTGTATATATATGTTTTTCTTCCTTTATGATTTTGGGATACAGTTTCTTCTAAGAAACAGACTAAAATACATGCAGAATTCAGTGTACTGCTCCGTTCTGTACATCTGTCTGGTTATGTTCTTTTTTAAAATTTTTTATTTTATTTATTTATTTATTTGGGGGTTTTGGTCTCTTCTTGTTTGTTTAGTGTCTATTTCTCTGGGGTCACTGTTGCCAATTTAGTATTTTGTTCTCTCATTCATCTATTCTTTTCTGGACAGAATGACAAGATGGAAAAACTCACCTCAAAATAAGAAAACGAATGTGCTATGGTGAGTGCTGTGAAGTGTGTAAACGCAGCGATTCACAGACCTGTACCCCTGGGGATAAAATTACATTATATGTTTATAAAAATTTTTTTTAATTTAATTTAAAAAAATAAGAAAACAAGAGGCAGCACTGACTGCCAAGGACCTAATCCGTATGAACATAAGTAAGATGTCAGAACTAGAGTTCAGAATCACGATTATAAAGATACTAGCTGGGCTTGAAACAAATATAGAAGACACTAGAGAATCCCTTTCTGGAAAAATGAAAGAACCAAAATCTAATCAAGTCAAAATCAAAAAGGCTATTAATGAGGTGCAAAAAAAAAAAAAAAATGGTGCCTCTAACTGCTAGGATAAATAAATGAGGCAGAAGAGAGAATTAGTGATATAGAAGATGAAATGATGGAGAATAAAGAAGCCAAGAGAAAGACAGATAAACAACAACCGGATCATGAGGGGAGAATCTAAGAGATAAGTGACACCATAAGGCAAAACAATATTAGAATAATTGGGATACCAAAAGAAAAGGAAAGGCAGGGGCAGAAGGTATATTGGACCAAATTATACCCTAGACTTTCCCTTATCTGGGGAAGGAAACAGGCATTCAAGTCCAGGAGGCACAGAGAAACACCCTCAAAAATCAATAAAATAGGTCAACACCTTGACATATAACAGCAAAACTTGCAAATTTCAGAGAAAAAGAGAAAATCCTGAAAGCATTTTGGAACAAGATGTCTATAACCTACAAGGGTAGAAACATAAGACTAGCAGCAGACTTATCCACAGAGACCTGGCAAGCCAGAAAGGACTGGCATCATATATTCAGGGTGCTAAATGAGAAAAATATGAAGCCAATACTTTATCCAGCAAGGCTCTCATTCAAAATAGAAGGAGAGATAAAAAGCTTCCAGGACAAACAGAACTAAAAAATATGTGCTCATTAAACCAGCCCTACAAGAAATATTAAAAAGGATCTTTTTTTAAGTGAAGAGAGAGCCCAAAAGTAACACAGACCAGAAAGGAACAGAGACAAAATACAGATTCAGTGACTTTTCAGGTAATACAATGACACTAAATTGATATCTTTCAATAATAACTCAGAATGTAAATGGGCTAAACGCCCCAATCAAAAGACACAGGGTATCAGATTGGATTAAAAAAAAAACAAAAACAAAAACAAAAACAAGACCCATCAATGTACTATCTGCAAGATACTCATTTTAGACCCAAAGACTTTAACACTCACTCACTGCAATGGACAGATCATCTAAGCAAAATATCAACAAGGAAACATGAGTTTTGAATGGCACACTGGACCAGATGGACTTCACAGATATATTCAGAACATTCCATCCTAAAGCAACAGAATGCATATTCTTCTCAAGTGCTCATGAAACCTTCTCCAGAATAGATCACATGCTGGGTCACAAATCAGGTCTCAACCAGTACCAAAAAAACTGGGATCATTTCCTGCATATATTTGGACCACAGTGCTTTTAAACAAACTCAATCACAAGAGGAAATCTGGAAAGAACCCCAATACCTGGAGGCTAAAGAGCATCCTACTAAAGAATGAATGGGTCAACCAGAAACTTAAAGAAGAATTTTTTTAAAAATTCATGGAAACAAATAATGAAAATGAAAACACAACTGTTCAAAACTCTTGGGATGCAGCAAAGGCAGTCCTAAGAGGGAAGTATATAGCAATACAAGCCTTTCTCAAGAAACAAGAAAGGCCTCAAATACATAACCTAACCTTATACCAAAAGGAGCTGGAGAAAGAACAGCAAATAAAGCCAAAACCCACCAAAAGAAGAGAATTAATAAAGGAGAGCAGAAATCAACAAAAAAGAAGCCAAAAGAACAGTAGAACAGATCAACAAAATCAGGAGTTGTTTCTTTGAAAGAATTAATAAGATCAATAAACCACTGGCCAAACTTATCAAAAATAAAAAAGGACCCAAATAAATAAGATCATGAAAGAAAGAGGAAGATCATAACCAACACTGAAAAAATACAATTATAAGAATATATTATGACCAAGTATATGCCAGCAAATTAGACTATCTGGAAGAAATGGATACATTCCTAGAAACATAAATTACCAAAACTGAAACAGGAAGAAATGGAAAACCTGGAGAGACCCATAACTAGCAAGGAAATTGAAGCAGTCATCAAAAATCCCCCAACAAACAAGAATCCAGGGCCAGATGGCCTCCCAGGGGAATTCTATCAAACACTTAAAGAAGAAACCATACCTATTCTTCTGAAGTTCTTTCAAGAAATAAAAAGGCAGGAAAACTTTCAAACTCTTTTTATCAGACCAGCATTACCTTAATCCCCAAACAAGACAAAGACCCAACCAAAAAGGAGAATTACAGACCAATATCCCTGATGAACATGGATGCTAAAATTCTCACCAAGATACTAGCCAATAGGATCCAACAGTACATTAAAAGGATTATTCACCATGACCAAGTGGGATTTATTCCTGGGCTTTAAGGGTGGTTCAACATCCACAAATCAATCAATGTGATAACTACATTAATAAAAGAAAGGACAAGAACCATATAACCCTTCAATAGATGCAGAAAAAGCATTTAACAAAGTACAGCATCCTTTCTTGATTAAAACTCTTCACAGTGTAGGGATAAAGGGAACATACCTCAAAATCATAAAAGACATATACAAAAAGTCCGCAGAAAATATCATTCTCAGTGGGAAAAACCGAGTTTTTTCACTCAGGTCAGGGACACAGCAGTGATGTCCACTCTCACCACTGTTGTTCAACATATTACTAGAAGTCCTAGCCTCAGCAATCAGACAACAAAAGAAATAAAAGGCATTTGAATTGGCAAAGAAGAAGTCAAACTCTCACTCTTCACAGAGGACATGATATTCTATGTGGAAAACCCAAAAGACTCCACCCCAAAACTGCTAAAACTCATACAGGAATTCAGCAAAGTGGCCAGACATAAAATCAATGCCCATAAATCAGTTAAATTTCTATACACTAACAATGAGACAGAAAAAAAGAGGAATTGATAAGTCGATCCCATTTACAATTGCACCCAAAACCGTAAGATACCTAGGAATAAACCTAACCAAAGAGGCAAAGATCTATACTCAGAAAATTATACAACATTCATGAAAGAAATTGAAGAAGACACAAAGAAATGGAAATGTTCCATGCTCATGAATTGGAAAAGCAAATATTATGAAAATGTTTATGCTACCTAGAACAATTTATACATTCAATGCAGACCCTATCTAAATACCATTAACTTTTTTCACAGAACTGGAACAAATAATCCTAAAATTTGTATGGAACCAGAAAAGACCTCAAATAGCCAAAGGAATGTTGAAAAAGAAAACCAAAACTGGTGGCATCACAATCTCAGACTTCAAGCTCTATTACAAAGCTGTAATCATCAAGACAGTATGATGCTGGCACAAAAACAGACACATAGATCAATGGAACAGAATAGAGAGCCCAGAAATGGACTCTCAACTCTATGGTCAACTAATCTTCAACAAAGCAGGAAAGAATGTGCAATGGAAAAAAGAAAGTCACTTCAACAAACAGTGTTGGGAAAATTGGACATTCACACACAGAAGAATGAAACTGGACCATTTCCTTATACTACACGCAAAAATAGACTCAAAATGGATACAAAGCTAAATGCAAAACAGGAATCCATCAAGAACATAGGCAGCAACTTCTGTGACCTCAGCCACAGCAACTTCTTGCTAGACATGTCTCCAAAGGCAAGGGAAACAAAGGCAAAAATGAACTATTGGGATAAAAAGCTTTTGCACAGCAAAGGAAACAGTTGACAAAACCAAAAGACAACCAATGGAATGGAAGAAGATTATTTGCAAATGACATATCAGATAAAGGGCTAGTATTCAAAATCTATAAAGAACTTATCAAACTCAACACCCAAAGAACAAATAATCCAATCAAAAAATGGGCAGAAGACAGGAACAGACATTTCTCCGAAGAAGACATCCAAATGGCCAACAACACATGAAAAAAAAATGCTCAGCATCACTCGGCATCAGGGAAATAAAAAAACCACAATGAGATACCACCTCACACCAGTCACAATGGCTTAAATTAACAAGTAAGGAAATGAAAGATGTCGAAAAGTATGAAGAAGATGGCAAGGGGAAGCCTCTTACACTGTTAGTGGCAATGCAAGTTGGTGCAGCCACTCTGGAAAACAGCATGGAGGTTTTTCAAAAAGTTGAAAATAGAGCTAACCTATGACGCAGCAATCACATTAATAGGGATTTACCCCAAAGATACAAATGTAGTGATCTGAAGGGGCGAGTGCATCCGAATGTCTATAGCAGAAATGTCCACAATAGCCAAACTATGGAAATAACCCAGATGTCCATCGACAGATGAATGGATCAAGAAGATGTGGAACACACACAAACACACACACACGATGGAATACTACTCGGCCATCACAAAAAAATGAAATCTTGCCATTTGCAACAACATGGATAGAACTAGAGATTATTATGCTAAGTGAAATAAGTCAATCAGAGAAAGATAGTTATCCTATGATCTCAAAGATATCATGGAATTAAAGAAACAAAACAGAGGATCATAGGGAAAGAGAGGAAAGATAAGACAAGATGAAATCAGAGAGGGAGGCAAACCATAAGAGACTCTCCATCATAGGAAACAAACTGAGGGTTGCTGGAATGGAGAGGGATGGGGGGGGATAGGGTAACCAGGTGACGGACATTAAGGAGGGCATGTGACACTGGATATTACATAAGACTGATGAATCACTGACCTCTACCTCTGAAACCAGTAATACATTATATGTTAATTAAATTTAAATTAAAAAATTTAAATTAAAAAAATACAAATGAAAAGATATTTAGCACAGGGCCTACCATGTAATTAATATTTGAAAATCCCAATTTTTATCATTTACTAATTCATTCAATAGATATTTATTAAGTTTCTATTATAAATCTGGCACCGTTCTTGTTCTTGTTCTTATTATTGTTTGTATACCATTTTTACATTTTAAACTTTAATAGTCTTTAAACTTTAAACTTAATAACATTAAGAAAGCTTCTTAATGTTATTATGACTAAAATACCTCACTTGAAAAGGTGAAATTAATTTAGGTGAATAAAATGTTTTAGGTATAAAGTTTTTACCTGGGAAAAAGTCACTGAAACCCTGAAACCACATAGCCATCTTGAGAATACCAACAAAAAATGTCTTCATTTATTCAAAAGTAGAGTTAATTTATCTATATTTAACTTAGAAAGTTTTCCAAATGAGAAATACATAATTTGGCGACAGCAGATCAGAGAACAAGTTTCCAGGTTTCTGTAGATTTGAGCATTTCATATTAAAGAAACACAGAAATGAAATTCTGCATTGAAAGGTTTAAGTCGAACAATAAACAAAATCTAAAGCCATTGCCTGAACTTCAGAAGACATTAGACAATTACTCTAAGTAGCTCTCCAAATGCCATCATCCCCACTAAACTTCCCATGACTTCTGTAAAACAACCAAATTCCACTTCCTCCTGCCCTGCACTTTCAAGCACCCTCATTTCCCACTTCCACCAAAGATTCCAGGTAACAAGTAAAATAACGGATTTGTAAGAAAAAAAAAAATTGAGAAAAGAAAAAACAGGTCTCTAAAGATCTATATCCAAATGGGAAATTCTTTTACAAAAAAAATTTGGATCTGCTTCAGCAAGTGCAGAGATTTAAATGGTATTGGGTTATGCCAAGCCTGCCCGTGTGCCAGCTCAAAGATGGTTGTTTTAACCACAATTGGGATGGGGCACTGAGCATGAGAGAGAACAAAGAAGCAAACTAAAAGACAAAACAGCCAGCAGCCAGACTCCCCCTGTGAAACTGAACTCCTTTGTTTTTGTTTTTGTTTTTTTAAATTTCGGATCAGATAGGCTGCTCACCAGAACGCTCCCTTGACATTCTAGTAAATTCTAGAAACCAGGGCAGAACAGGAAAGCACTGAAGGCACCTGTTAGACCCAGCTTCTCCTACAGATTTGTTGATATCTTGGCTGCCAGGGCTGGAATGCAGGTTGGAAGAGTAAGTCTGAGCTAGTGAGGTGTTCTTATTTTCAAATAATGTTCTGCCACTGTCCTTACTTCCTCCCTAAACACCCCATGGGTTTGTTCATTCACGCTCTGTTCTACACCACCCAAAGCCACTGAAAAAGGGAGAGAAGTTGCCCTAAAAATCAAGTATCCTATGAGGTATCTTTTTCCTTTCAGGCGTATTCAGGATTCCTTCCCAAGCACGCATTCTGTAGCAAATCAAAGGAAAGAAATTGGAAAAGACTGAAAGAGCAGGAACAGACTCTAGGTCTGTAGGCCAATTTCCGTGAGGATCACACTTATTTCTCTTTTCCTTAAGCATATGGCTAACTTACTTAGCCCACTCTATTAATCAAGCCATGAATTTAAATCATTAAAAATTTTACATTCTTTATAGAAGAAAATGGCTAGTTTTATTTTTATAGATAGACCAGTTTATACAAAGCAAAGTAATAACAACAATATAGTAATAATAATGGGGGGGGTCCTTCTATTAAGATGTGAATTTTTGAATGAATTAACTTTCCTGTGTCACCGATAGAAGTACGTCCTCGCAATCAGAATCATGTTTGCCTGAATACAGTGATTTGTCCAGGACTCTTGACAAGTGCCTTCCTCCTATGGCTTGAGCTTTAGGACAGCATGCTGGCTAGACCCAACGTTTCTTGAGGAAAGTGACTGTGTCTCCTTATTTATTATCCTTCTTACCTCACATAGCATCTGGCCCATAGTATGGATTTAGAAATTATTTGTGAAGTAAACGAATTACCACCTGAGTTACTAATGTACACGTGGGCGTCATTTCAGATCTTTAAACCAATTAAGACAACTTCCCTCATAAAACATCAGCCTAAACCCTTATAGATTATTATGGAATAATGCCCAAATTATCATTGAGAAGGGAACTTCACTATGCTTCCCCTTTTGGTAGGTTTCGATAGTTGGTGGGAAAGAGAAAAGTCATTCATGGTCATTTTACTCCATTTCAGCAAAATATTTCCTGTTATCTTTGGGATTAAGATACAAGGCTATCTTAGCTGGCTCTTAACCTCCCCCCAAAATTGCACTTGCCTACTTCCCATTTGACTCCCAGATCCAGAGCCCCGTGGTCTAGGGCACCCAGATCAGAGGAGAGATCTGGGGACACACACGCTTGTACTCTCTGCCTACAATCAAAGCCACGGGCAGTGAGCCGGGGCTGGATGGAAAGCACGCCCAGGGCTCCTGACAGTTGCTGGACCCACACCCAGTCTCTCTTTTTCTTTCACACGCTTCATTCTTTGCTCTCTGTTAAGGATATGTATTGACTTTGTGGAACCACTGCAGCGAGCTGTAAATGATGCATTTAATGAAAAATCCTTGCCTAGCACTCGGAGAGAGAGCCAAACAATGTAGGGCAGTCACTGCTGGGCAGTGACGAGTACTGTAATACCACATTCATCTGCTTCACCAGCAAGATAGATGTACAGCTGGCAGTATCTCAACGGTGTACACGGAGTAAAAAGTATTAACGAATATTCTAATCATATTCATTGTTTGTTGTTTCTCTTGTCCCTATCACAGTAATCCTTTATTCTCAAAGATGGGTAACTCTTTTGCCTGAACATCCCAAATCCTGTATCACAAAAGGATGCACAAAAGGATTCTGAATGATTACTTTTTTGGAGGGAGTATATTAAATTTTGATTTCTGCAGAGCTCTGTTGTTATTGCTACCATCCTTGTATTTTAATACTGAACTTCAGGTTATTGAAAAGACTATTTTTCTTCCAGTTTCTCTCTTTGTCTCTATTTCTCTCTTTAAAAAAAAAATAAATAAGCCAGATTTGGCCTTTTCCAACAATGCCAGGAAGTACAAGCCAAGTGATAGGGTCTAATCAAAATGGGCGCCTATGGTAACAAGAGAATCTGATGGCAGGGCCTGGCTTGGATGAGACTGGAGACGCTTCCCGGGGTCCCAGGGCTCCTGCCCTGTGGTTCACACCAACAGCGAAGAAAGTGCAGTCGCTGGATTTCATATGTTCCAGGATGACCACACACGGTGCCCTCGCATGCTCAGTGTGCATTTCCTGCCATGGCCTGACACGCAGCCCACCAGCTGTATCAAAGGGGTCCCCACATTCGGGTGCCTGGGTGGCTCAGTGCATTCAGCATCCAACTCTTGATTTCTACTGAGGTCATTATCCCACGGTCATAAAATCGAGCCCTGCGTCAGGCTCCGAGCTAGACATGGAGACTGTTCAATGTTCTCTCCCTTTGCCACTCCTCCTCCTTCTCTCTTAAAAAGTAAAAATAAGAAATAAGAGGGGGGGCACCTAGGTGGCTCAGTGGGTTAAAGCCTCTGCCTTCAGCTCAGGTCATTATCGCAGGGTCCTGGGATCGAGCCCTGCATCGGGCTCTCTGCTCAGCAGCAGGGAGCCTGCTTCCCCCTCTCTCTCTACCTGCCTCTCTGCCTACTTGTGATCTCTGTCTGTCAAATAAATAAAATCTTTTTAAAAAAATTAAAAAAATAAAAGCTTTAAAAAAAAAGAAAGAAAGAAGAGGGGCTCCATATTGCTGAACAGCCCTGAGACCAGAGAAACACGGAGCAGCCAACACGTGCTGCAGGGTAAGCAGCCCAGCACTCTGCCTGCTAGCTCTCCGTCCCCAGCCTGCCGGCGTGGAGCTCTGCGGGCTCAGACAGAAGAGCCGGCCTAGTGAGGACAGCCCGCAGGTGCATCTGCCTGCTCATGCCGATGGAACAGGCTGCCTGGCTGTCCCTTGCGATCACCAGAAGTCACAAAGGTACCAGTAGACTTTTGTTCCTATTACCTGAGGCCCGCCCTCCTGAAGAGAGTATCTTCCTGTGATGTTCTTTTTCTCAACTACTTACTCCTCTAAGAGACAGTCTGTCCAAACTGCAGTCCGGTGCTGTGTTTATTGGAATTGCTGTTCACTATACTAATTAGAGAACAAACTCTCTATTGGGTTTGGAGTTTCTGGTTTTTGTTTGTTTTTGTTTTTGTTCTTTGCCTACTCCTGCCACTAAAGCATGTGTCCAAGTGAAGACAAAAATATTTTCCATGAGATATTTAAAGAGTTGGCCAATTCTGATGGGGGGAAAAAAAATCAGTCAGCCATGGTCTGGGTGTCACATAAATGAAATAACTGGTGGGCCAGATTTTGTTGTTGTTTGTTACTGTGGCTTGATACAGATACAGTTGGAGTTATGGAAATGGTCACTCATTGTTTTCCATTTCCACTGTCTAGCTTTGACAGGTTTCCTGGAGTCTCCAGAATGACCTGCTGCCATCTCCAGCCATCCTCATCTTCAGAGAAGCCTAATTAAAACTGTGGCTAGAAAAATCTTACTTTTTAGCATATCTAATCATAGAAATGTCACGTGGAGACTTTACAGGATGCGTAGGATCCCATTAACTCCAAAAATGAAAGGATTCCTCAAGTTTCTAAGTTTTCATTTAAATGACTCCATCAATTCCCTACCACTGAATACATTATCAAAACAATATATTCGATGTGCAGATTTATATTTTCCCCAAACTGTATTTCTAGAAATACGCCCTGTCGATGTCTTATAAAATCCATATGTTCACATTCCATTTTATGAAACCATCACTTGTTTTATCTTTATTTTTCTCTTTGTTTCATCCATCTTCCTAGTACTTCTGGAGTCTAATAAATCACTCACAGTTTCCCACACTTAAGCTACACCAGGCTAATGAGACATTATCAACCTCACATCTTGTTTCCATGGTCTTTCTCTTGAAAAAGAATCTTCTTTCAGTCACTTCTCTATGCCTCTTCGTTCCCTGATAACCTTGCCTGCTTGGAGTCCAAAAATACTTTGCTGCATGGTATTTGGGGAGATGAGATGTTTCATCATTTTCCCCCAACACTGTTCCTGGATGAATGAAATCTCCTTGGGAACATTATGCTGACTTTATGCAGAAACCTTCTGTATAAAACAACACATGTGACATCCTTAACTTTGCCCTACTTTTTTCTATTTCCTGAAGCTTTTAAAGGATGATTTGAATGTCCTCAATCTAAATCCTTCAATTCCTGTCTTATAAGCACAAACCTTCTTTGATGCTTCTTTGTGAAACTTGGCTGGTTTCCCTGTAAGAAATCTCCCCGTCCATCACCTCCCTGGTCACATTCCTCCTACCCTCTGTCTCTTCTGGATTTCCAGAACCTTGCTTCTCTGGCAGACATTCCTTTCCATCAGGCAGGTAAAACAAAAGGCTTGCCCCCCAGTTTCACATCCCACTCTCTCACAGAGAATCATACAAAATCCAGTAACAACTCACCACAACTCGTAGCCTATAGCAAAACATTTCATTACATTTGTCCAGATTTCCCATAAGGCTCAACATAAAATTTTCAACAAACAAAATTAACTATGTGTTCTCTAATAATGGCTTGTGAACACCTGGTATTTATCTACTTCCACATCTTTAAGATTGTATTTATTTGACAGACAGAGATCACAAGTAGGCAGAGAGGCAGGCAGAGAGAGAGGGGGAAGCAGGCTCCCCAGCAAGCAGAGAGCCCGACTCGGTGCTCAGTCCCAGGACCCTGGGATCATGACCTGAGCCGAAGGCAGAGGCTTTAACCTACTGAGCCACCCAGGCAACCCCTTTATTTTCATTTTTATTTAATTTTGCCTCTTTTTTTTCAGACTTTTTTTTTTTAAGATTTTATTTATTTACTTGACAGACAGAAATCACAAGTAGGCAGAGAGGCAGGCAGAGAGAGAGGAATGGAAGCCGACTCCCTGCTGGGCAGAGAGTCCCATGCGGGGCTCCGTCCCAGGACCCTGGGATCATGACCTGAGCCAAGTTACCTACTGAGGCAACCAGGCATCCCTTTATTTTCATTTCTATTTAATTTTGCCTCTTTTAATAACTTTAAACAATACACCCAAACTCTTACTGTCCTTGCCCTCAGTGGATGCATCTTCGATACTTTCCGTTTTCTTACATTTTTTTAGAATTATTCCCTTTGTTTGGGGATCACACAGTCTGTTTTTCTGGCATAATTCTTACACTTCAAATGCTGACTCCTTTTTGTCTTATTACCAGTGGGACACTGTCTACATATGTTAATAGGGGATTTATGCTACCCTACTGTTTCTTTTCTATCTTTAAAATCTACCAGCCTGAAGTAACTAGTTATCATCCTGAAAAATCTAAAATCCACAATATGACAAGGGCTATGACAATCTCTTATTACTACAGTTTTTTTCCTCTCCACCACTGAGAGTAAAGATGGATGTCTCTCACTTCTGTATAGACTCTTCATGCATTACCTTGGCTGGTACCCACACTGAGTGATCTTAGGGAAAAAACGTGTTTGCTGATCCAAACATTGTTCTCAGTCTAAACCTAATAAAATTCCCTCCTTTGGCACCTTCCCTTGTTTTTTCGCTAAGACCACCATCAGTCATCGGTCTTCTGCCACATAAACAAGATCTGTGGAAGTGTTTAGAAACCTGTTTAACAGTCTTCGGTTTTGGCAAGCTTCCCGTAGGCAGAATTCACTCACAAATTCTTCAATCAGCATCCAAAATATCAACAAAATCAAGCTGCAATACCTGCCTTCTCCTCCTCCTCTCTACCAGGAACCTCACTTCTCTCCCATGTGCCATGAAGGGCTGTGAACATTGGCCACTCAGGTTTCAAAAATGCAGAGAGAAGCCATCTAAGTTGGAATGATTGCCGTCCCTAAGAACTTGATCGCATTACTAACTCTGAGCTGTAAGTGTTATTTCAAAAGATACTATCAATAACATTCTTTATAGAACTGTTTCGATGGCAGAAAACGAATTGGCTTCCTTTAAAACAAACACACACACACACACACACCTCTCTACACAATGACATCCTCCTAGGTCATTCTGTTCTGCTGATGACGCCGGTCTTCTAGGTCTGGAGCACCTAGGCTTGACGTTATGAGGTGAGCTGGGTGTGACCAGTGAAAACAGCGGGATGACCAGGAGAATCCCAAGGAGGAGGTACCTCCCAAGCTGCCGGAGTCAGGACAAGGCCCAGCTGGCCCTCTTCTCTTGGAGAATCTACTCTTTCCAGCTCTCAGACATTGAAGGTATCTTTGCCATTAAGTGCTTTACTTCTTCGTTCTTAATTCTCTCGTTTCTCCACATCCTCTAATCTCAGAATGTAGCTCTTCCGGATCTCTTTCAGCACCACTTAATCTACTGGCGCTCTACCATCGAGCACCCATTCTGTTCTTGCAAATCAGATGGATTTGCCATTGCTTGACTTTGATCAACCTCATCCTATAGATAAATTCTTCTGTTATTTGTTCTTTGATTCCTGTTATTCATGCTCTGATTTCTTCACTGGTTTCCCATACAAATAGGTGTCTTTTGAATGCCCTTAGTCTCATGTCTTTGTCTTGAAAGCATTCTCTCTCCTGCTTCATTTACACATTCCATCCTTCCGCAACCTTTTTAGATGGGATTTTGGCTTATATTTTTTAATTCAACATATTCTAAAGTGAGATTATTCCTCTGTTATGGTGGAACTATAACTAAATTTTCTAGATTCTACAAATTAACTTGGCTATTCCCTTAAAATTAAAAGGGAAAAGTGATATTCACCCAGATGTCAGGAAATGTGTTTCAGACAATATTTACTTACTGTCTCTGTCTAGAACATACTTGTTTTGTGCTGGTCTCAGCCTATCAAATACCAGTATTGTGGCTGGACAAGCCCTTGTGGTTCATATCATGACTGCTGGATGCCCTTCAACAATAACCATCAGGAAACTTTGAAAAAATAAAGGTTTGTTACTTACAGGACCTAGAAATTACATGGCACATCTGGGGCCACAAAACAAGGTCACAGGTAGAGAGAGAGCATGTGGGCCTGGGGTTCTGCATTTACTGGGGTTGAGGAAGGGACCTAGGGTTTCTCCGGCTCACTCTTCTATTGGTAAATTTAAAACATAAGTGTGAGAATTTAAAGCACCAGAAGAAAAAAATGAACAAACAAAAATGGTGGCCCAAAAGGTCAATGAATCAAAATCAACCAAGCTCTGTAAAACAAAGGGGCGTGGGGGAGAGACACAGGTTGGGGGTACAACTGACCTGGCTCTTTATCTGGTCAGGTGACTGGCAACAAGTATATTCAAGATAGTCCTCTTTGAAGTGGATGCCTTGGCAACCAAAGCTTAAGTCAGGCACCTGCATTAGCGAAAAAGAACAACAAGAGAAGCCAATGCCAGCGCTTACACTACAATACTGTACTAGGCATTTGGGAGATCAGACACTCCTCTCCACACTCGCAGCTTCAAGATCTACCTGTGGAGCTAAGTGTGCCAAGAAACAACTGCACCCAGTGACACACGCACCACTGTGAAGGTAGGTCCAAGAAGTCTCCATTGGTAGGAAGTGATCCAAGAGGTTGCAACAGAAAAGCAAAGTGTTGAAGGAGGAGCCCTCGCCAATCAGCAAGCCACAGAGCACGTGGGAAAGTGGAAGGGAAAGAGCGTTCCAAGCAGAAAGAAAAAATCAAGTTCAAAATCAAAGAGTAGAGAATAATGTATTTAGAGAACTACATGCGCTAACTGCCTCAACAAAGATAAAGCCAACTGTGCATCCAGACTCTGAGCAACCATGACCCGTGACTATGGAAACCCTAGCAGTTCATGTAATCTCATTTCATACTAACAACTTTGCTGAAGGCATTATGTCCATTTTATGGATGAAGAAAATGAAGCTTAGAGATTTTTTTTTTTAACGTATCCAACCTCAATCAGCCATTAGATGGTAGAGTTGGGAATGAACCCTGTTGTGTCTGATTCCATAGCCCACACTTCTTCCACTCCACCAGGATCTCTTCCAGATTTCATTCTGCAGGTGTTGGAGAGCCAGAATAGTTTTATACAAAAGAGGAACTTGATCACATTTGCCTTTTAAAGAAAACTGGTTTGAGGAGAGATGAACTGTAGGTAGGGAGTCCTTCAAAAAAAAAACAAAACAAAAAAAAAACTGTTTTTGATAACCCAGGGAAGAGATGATGAGGACCTTAATTGGGAGAGTTGGCTTTAAGGGTAGAAAAGAGACTGTAACTCCAAGAAACAATCAGGATTTAGAATGGACAGCCCTCAATAATGACTGGCTGGGCCCTAAGGATGACTGAGAGGAAGGCATTTCAGGGGTGTCTCTTGGATTTCTGACCACATGACTTGGTGAATAGTTTATCATCCTCAGAGACAGGGAAAAGTAATGGGTGAGAAAATGTGGGTGACGGATTTGGTTTCTTTCACCAGACTGGCCATGCACAAGACAGGCCACGGTGTCCAGCAGGCAAGAAATTTGGATCTGACGCACAAAGATCTAAGAGTATCTGGCTCCAGGAGTTCCAAACAGACAAGGTCTGGCTACTCACCACAACAAAATCCAAAGGCAGAGAGAGGAGGGTGGTTAAACAAGAAAAGAATTTATTTCAGTGATGCCAACACAGCAAAGACAACAGACGAGCATCTCAAAGACAGTCTCCAAAGTGCCGTAAATATTTCCAGGTTTATATACACAAAAAGGTCAAAGGGACAAAGGTCAACAGGTACATTCAGGTTGGCAGTGAAGGTCAGGTCGATCATTGTCTTGGGGCCAATCACACAGGGTCTTGCTGGCTTAGGGCAGTCCTAATGGCTTGAGGGGGTAATTTCAGTCCCACGAGGGGACGCTCCCCCTTTTGCCTAAGTGAAGAGATATGCTAGAAAGAAGAACTTAGAAAGTACAGATTGAGGTCAAAACGGAGGTGCTTGATGCCCCCTTTCAAATCAGATGGGGGCATAAGACTGAGGTCAGACTAGAGATGAAAAAAGAATAATCAGTATATGTTTGAAGCCATGGATAAGCAGAATATTGACTAAGAGGGATACAAAGTTGGGCAGGGGGAGACATACAAGAATAGAACAAAGAGGTGAGCAGAAAAAAGAAAGTCATAAAGGAGCCTAACAGCCACCATCAATGTAGGAAGAGAAGAGGAGGGCAGAGCTGGAGACCGAGAAAGAGGAGTAGTTCCCAAGGAAGAGGGCACGATAATGGTGGCAGCCATGATGTTCCCCAATGATCCTGCCATGTGTAACGCTCTCTTGAGTGTGGGCTCAATTCAGCGGCCTGCTTCTAACTAAAAGAACAGCAATGGGTGGGAGGGAGATTAGTCTATTAAAAGGCTGCTGCTTCCAGCTGGGGCACTTGTGAAGTCGGCTGCCAAGTTGTGACACAGTCTTAGGGAGAGGGAAGCCAGCTGCCACACCTGGAAGCCTGTGGAGAACGCATGTGGTGACGTCCCAAAGTCTCCCAGCAGCCACTGGAGTAGACTTCCAAACACCCCCCACCCCTGCCACTGCTGAGCCCTGAGCTAACTGCGGCCCCAGCCAACAGCCTCACCCTCACCTCTGGAGAGACACTGCACCAGAAACACCAGCGTCGTTGTTTCTGGCCCCGATGCACAGAAACTAAGATAATATGTGCCGTTTCATGCCACTAAGTTTGGGACAATTTGTTGTGTCGCTACCGATAAGGAATACTATTACCCTGCAAAAACAGCCTAAAGTGAGACAGGACCAAAGGACCCCTGCTCACTTACCAGTCACAATTTATATTGTTACGCATACGTCTGTCAATTTTGAGGGCTCATTCATCATTTCGGGAACACATCCCAGCCGGTAAATAGTGCACAGGTCTGAAAAGCAGTACAGTGTAGCGGTAAAGGGCACAGGCTCGGGAATCCAATTTCTATACCTCTGATTACTGTGCAGCCTTGCGCATGTGACTTTACCTCTCTGACTTTGGGGCCCTGAATCTTAGGAAGGATGTTAAAGCCCCTGTAGGGTTACTGGGAGGAATACATGAAGGCGTGCTCTCAAAGCAGCAGGCACGCCCACCGTCAACGTTAACTATTATGATTGTGCATGTGAGTGTGGGCACGGGCGGAGGGAAAGGGAGAGATACGTCTATTTATGTTCCCACGTTGACTAAACGGTCACCTCCACTGGTCACTCTTTGTTTATTTTCAATTCGATCATGTTTTCCCCCTAAGAAACAGTTCCTTATTCAATACATATATAAACCTGACCTCCTTCTTCCTTGGTGGAAGTTCATTGTCATGTAAACACCACCCAGATTTCACTTCATACACCTTTAGAGCAGTCACTGACTTAGTCCTAACCCTGAACCTGACCAAGCCATCCCTAATCATAAACTCAGTCCTATTGACAAGTGTTATAAAACCACATATCTAATTTAACATGCAGGAAAGCCATGTTGAACCCTGTCCTTACTCCTCCACACCTTTGCCTGGTGTCGCCTGGCAGACTCGGTAACAATGAGTTACTTGCTTTACACATTGTATAAAAAAGACACAGTTGACTTTTCTTAGGTCCCTAAGCCTCCCTCCCTCTTCTCCTATTTACTCCAGGACCTATCCTGTTTCCCTTCTTCCTTATTCTTTTCTTTGGGATTCACCAAGTTCTAAAGATTAATCACTTTTACCACGTTGGGTCCCTCCAGTTTATGACTGCCAAAGGCCCCTCCTTTCCTTTCTTCCACCGTGGACCTCTCTTTTCTGGGGCAATCAACTCTCATCTCCTTTGCTGAGCTCCTCTTCATCACGCGGTTTGGACACCTCATCTGGCTTCTCTCTCACCACACTGTTCTCCCTCCTCATCAACCCTGCTTTTCCTCTTATTTCTGTGGCCCCTCGGACTATCTCACCTTTCACCTCTAGGTGGCGCCCTTGCACCAATAAGGGCAGATAGGACCCTGTCGTCCTCTCCGGTCTCCTTCTGAGCGGCCTTCTCAGGCAGGGCGTGCTAGGGCCTTTGCTCCTCGCAGAGATGCTGCGCCACTATATAAAGAGATCACTGCTGTGCCCTTGTTCTCCACACCTGAAAGACTCCCACTAACAGCGTATTTACTGGAATAATTTCTTAAGCTGCACCTGTAACCTGTTTGTCTTCGGACTCTGGTAAAATCCGTTAACCTCTCAAAGCTTCACCGCAGTCATCTGTGGGGATAATAACAATGGTAGGCACCTTCAGGTGTGGCGATGCCATTTAAATGACATAATATATGCAAATGCAGGCCCAGAGTAAACAAGTAATAAATGCTGGGATTAGTATTGTTGCCTCCATCAGCCGCAGCAGCTCTGCCGTTCACAAATGATATAGCCCTTTGTATGTTAGGTAAAAAAAAATTCCTAAAATGTGGCTTAACTCCATCTTCCCTAGGCTATGGATAGTTCCGCATCCCCAAATATGTCTTTTTCTTTTCCCCAAATAGCACCATCCCAAAAGAAGCCGTGATTGCTTCAATCCCACTATTTTATTTCTGGAAAGAATGGTGAGCAATTTTCGTCCTAAGCATGCTAAGTAAAATCACAACAAACTTCTTCCAAGAGTCCTGTCCCTTGTTCTCCTGTAAGATCTCCAAAATAAATCCATTTTCTCCACTGGTCTGAAGCTTAACATCAAACTTCCTCCTGGGCAGAATCCGGTTTGTGAACAGTATTTCCCATGGGCAGATCCTACCTGAGCTGATGGCCAGGGTCCCCAGCGCTGTAACGGTCCCTCTTGTTGCACAGTGGTTCCTGTCTCCTGTAAAAAGATTGCTCACAGCGACCATGCTCTTGATGGCACGTTTATGGTGTTCCCTCCCTCGTTCACAGACTTCCTAGACGTTCTTTACTTCTCTGTTTATTTCACTCCTAACTACCTCGGAGCTGTGTGAAAGGCAGAACAGACTTCATTTGCTTCCTTTCCCCTTCTCAGTCCCTTGTTCCCGTAACTTCTGCACGTATCCGTCTCCTCCACGTTTTGCTGTCTCTGCCCCTTCCAAGTTCACACTGCAATGGCCGCCAATCTGGTTTATAAATCCTATCCAAAACCCTCCTGTCACTAAACAGGATTCTTGTTTAATGGGACCCAGCCCCAGCTCTAACTGCCCTCAGCTGCATCTCCGACCGCTTTCACAACTCAAGTCACATCGGCCCCTTTGGGCGGGTATCTCTCACAGCTGGCTCTGTTCTGGGCTCCTGACCACCTTGGGAGTTAAGTCTGATCAGAAGTCAGATTCATAGATGAGAAAACGCAAGCAAAAGAAATGAAGAACTTGCCTGGGATCCATCCAATGGGTAGACACAGGGATAAATTCACGACCCCACTTTTCCTATAAGAAAAGAGGGGGCCCTTTCCAAATATTCTCAGTGGACCCATTCTAGGCACACGGCTCCTGTGTGAGAAACATTTCAAGAACCATGCTTTTGTCGCTCTCCCCTCTGTGTCCCCCACACTGACAAAGCTCCCCAAGCCCCACTCCCGGGAAGAACAAGAATCAGGCTAATTGGATCTAAAAAGCTGATTGTTCCATGAATCCACACAAAAAGGAGAAACAGCCTATATGCACATGGAGGGGACAAAATGGTGTGACTTTGGTAAGTTCCCTTGACTCTCCATACCTTGGGTTTTTTTCCAACAATAAAAGGAGAGGGCCGGATTTGACTGTCCCTAAGATCCCTTAGATTCAAAAAATTCTGATTTTCTTCTTTTCACAATGGTACAAACGATATTAAAGGAGATATGTCAATACCCTTTTTTGACAAAGATGACATTAAAAAGCATAAATACACAGAGATATTCATAACTCTTGTTAATAATAATGGGTAATCTTTAAGGTATGCTTACCATGTGCCCTGCGGTGCTGAACAGTTGTCATGATTCTCTAATTTAATGCTCTTAAGAACCCTATGAGGTAGGTAGTACTAGTCACACCCACTTTCCAGATAAGGAAATGCAAGCACACAACAGGATTAAATGATTTACTCAAAATCACTGGGTAGTAGCAGAGCCAAGACTCCTGGGATCCCCCCTTAGCCACCACACTCTCCTCCTTTTGTTTTCTTAATGCTTTTTAGAGAGAAAAAAAAATGTAATTAGTGGCTATTAACTTTCCAGTGTAATACAGCATTAATCCTCTCATTTAAGTCATCTACAGCTTCGCCTTTAATACGTTATCAATAAGCATATTTAGAGCTGTTTCTTACGATTATTTGTTGCATAAGGATTTCAGAACAACGTCAAGAATAACAAATAGTTTTTACTTACAAAGGGACTTGCAAATTGAGTTCCAATCATCTGCAAAACCTCTCCACATAAAATTAGTCATCCTATTTTATACTTTATTTTTAGGCTGCTTTATGTTCTCTTAACATTTGGTTAGTTAAACATCAAAATTCACAGCAGTCTATCTGTATGTGAGGACTTACTTACCGGAGCCTCAAAAATTAATTTATAGTCCATGCTAATTTTAGGAATTAGTGCATTTTTAAATAACATGCACCTTGCCCAGCTCTTAAAGGATTTGTTATGAATAAGAAGTGATTATTATGCATATGTGTCATGCTGAGCGTATGCGAATTTAACAGTGAATATATTTCAAGAGTTTTTTTCCATCATTTACTCTATTCTTTAAGAAAGCATCAAAATGAAAATAATAAGCCAAACCCACACATTGCTAAAACACAGACATTCCCACTCCCATTGCTGGCAACTTACATTTTTTTATATGAACCATAACTTAATATTATATTACTTTCATTTTTTTTAATTCTTAATCATCTCACATGACATCCGTCATACAAATAACAATCACGAAAGTAAAGAGAAATGATTTAAATGCATTCTTCCAAAAGATATGCCACTTGACAATGAATTATAAAAATGAACATTTAAACATGACTCTTTTGTTTCAGCAAAAGAGGTTATAAGCACGCATCGTGATTTCAGAGCATTCGTGCTGTGTTTCACAACTCTCGAGATACTGGTGTCACATGGAGGGGTACTGTCTGAGGGACTGCATAGGAAGTTAATTTAAAACCATCAGCCCCCTCACTGCACACAGTATGACATAATCAAAGAACATACACTCTGAACTTCACACCACTAATGCTGTCACATATATTATATTCAGACCGAGAGCTGGAATTTTATAACAAAACCTATTTCTATAGTTGAATCTAGGACATCACAGAGACATAGCTCATGGCGTCTGGGGCATCACGCACACTAATATATGATAATAAATCCAAAATAGTAGGAACGCTGGTTATCCTTCTGGATTAGTTTTCTGCTGCTTTTGTAATCAATTACTGCATCACTAGTGACTTTAAACAGCCCTAATTCAGGAGCTCACAGTTCTATCAGAGGTCTGGCATGTGTCCCACTGGGATAAGATCAGGGTGTCAACAGAGCCGTGCTCCCCTCTGGAGGCTCCCAGGGACAGTGTTTCCTTGACTCTTCTAGCTTCTAGAAGCTACTTCCATTCTTCCACTTATGGCCCCTTCCATCATCTTCAAAGCCAGCCATGGCCAGCAGAGTCCTCAAGTCATGTTACTCTGCCTCTGACTTTTTCGTCTACATTTTCCATTTTTAAGGACCCTTGTGATGACATCAAGCCCCCTTGGCTAATCCAGGACAACCCCCCTAGCCGAATGTCAGCTGACGAGCACCCTGCATTCCGCTTTGCCACATAACCTAACACAGGTATGGGTTCTGAGGATAAGAACGCGAACACCTCCGAGGGACCATGGCCAGCCCACCTCAGAAACAGTTAAAAGGAAACCTTGATAAGATGCCCTAAAGTTCACGTGTGTTTTTCTCAGACCCCAGGGGAGATGTGTTCTAGCCATGAGGTTCTCCAGCTGTACCCACCATTGGTTCCACCAGATTTTTTTCATCTTCTCAGACACCTCCAAAACCAGGAGGCATCTTCAACCCCAGACATGCTCTTTTTCCCAATGCCAATTAATAAGGGACAAAGAGCATTTTCGTCGTTTGCCTACCAAACTCCGGCACAAGCCAGAATCAATATTTTGCAATTCTTCATTTTCTCTGACACCCCACATCAATTGTTTTTTATTCTGTTCAGCAAACAATTATCTAGTGCCGACAACATGCCTGGCACCGTGCTAGGTACGGAGACACAAAGAGAAAAAGGCAAACTACGCTCTTAAGGAGCTCACTGTGTGTGTGTCACATACGTACATGCGTGTGCATGTGCGTGCACGTGGAAGTGTGTGTATATGCACGTGCCTATCTGTGCATCTGTGTATGTATTGTATGTGCATGTGTGTGCGCGTGTGCATGTGTGCGTGCGCGCATATGTGTCTGTGTGAGAGAGAGAGAGACAAAGGGAAGGCTGTTGAGACCAGAAACATCCAGGAGAGGCAGTAAGAAGACAGTATTTCAAACGTAAGGCTGACACACCCACCACACCGCTTTTCTACCTCTCCTCCTATCTCAGGTCCTGCTGCAGCCTTCCTGGCTCAGGCCATTATCACATCTTGCTTCCGCTGCTTCAAGTCTCCCAGCTGGTCCCCATCCCACCAGTGCCCCCCCCACCCCCGCAAATGCGCCACACTCAAATGTAAGCACGGCTGCAGTTAAGTCAGTTCCTGGCTCAAAAGCAGCACCTTCCTCCCGGCCCACGCTACAACGTATGTATTTCTCCACGTGGCACCTGAGGCCCTATGGGCTCCACCTACCTTTCTAGGGGTATCTCCTTTCAATGTCATGTGTACTTGGGCTAACTGCAGTCACAGTCACAATCACCCTGTGCTCTCCCAGGCCTCTCCCTCTGACCACTGATAACCCCCTCCCCGCCTCCCCTTCCCCCATATCCATTACTTGTACTGCTCAGTCTTCAGAACCCAACCAACACACACCCCTTCCATTGAGCACTCTTCGGTCCCATTCTTCCGTCTCCACTGGCGGATAAAAAAAATCTCTCCCTAATTGGGCCTCCCACAGCACTTCATTTTTTATCCTTTCATAGAAACTATCCATTTCTGCCTTAGATTTCTACTTTGCTAAATATCAAGGCCCTTCTCCCAGACTATAAACTCCCTGAGAGCAGTCACTGGTTTTAATTTCTCTTTGAAACCCCTCTAATAACGAGCACAGCACCTTGCCCATAGCAAGGATACTGTATTCACGTCTGTCGGATTTGACTGAATGGACCAGCAGCGTCAGGTCCCAGAATGTCGTCACAAGCACTGAATGTTTCTACAGCCGGTTCCCCTTGGCCGTGATGGTGGTGGGGTGCGTTTACCTCCTACCAGAGTCACAAACACAGTGAAACAGACAGAAACTGACAGGCATCAACCGCGAGGGAAACAATTTCTTCTGAGGATGACGGAAAGTCACTAATGAACCTACAAATTCAAAGGACAGAATAAATGCACATGTTACACCAAAACAAAAGTAAACTAGCACAGAACTGCAAATGGCCTTAGTGAAATCAGTACAGAGACATCATCTGACTCGTCCATCAATGCTCCAGAGAAGAACATGTAGATGAAGAGCGACTTCGTCTTGGTTTTGTGAACATGTGTGCGTGTTTTTATTATAACAACAGTTCTGTAATGAATACTTAAGGTCAGACAGGCTATGAAGCCACAAAAGTGTTTTTAATGGGTCACTGTCATCAGTTCTACTAAGTAATTACCATTACAAATCCAAAAAAATATCTGGAATGAGTAAAACTGATCATCTAGATCATGAAATTGCATTGGAAGGTATTTGCTGACTCAGGAGACTGATTATAAGGAGGGATTGAGCTGCTGACCACTTATCTCAATTGTAAAACCATAAACCACACTGGATGGGCAGTGGCTGCCAATCAGGGTCACTGTGGGGCAGCAAAAATAATACTAAACGAGGGTCAAGAGCCCCAGCTTTGTCGTTAGCTCAGAGACCTTGGGAGCTCATGATAAAGATCATCCCATAGGAAAAAAGCCGATCCCTTCCTTAGAGAAATATGGCCATCCTAGAAACTGAAGCTGCTCATTCACAGAAAATACCCTCAAACTGCAGAAAGATTACACACACACACACACACACACACACACACACACACACCACATTCACTCACCTTTCCCAGACTAATACCTTCTTGCTTAATGGGCCGGTGTAGTACTACTATTAACCAGATGATTATAATTTGAGCAAGTGTTATCCATCCATGTCCTAAATAACAGTAGCTGACATAAAAATGATCAAACTGCTTTCTCACCCATGCAATTTATCAGCCAGAGGTCAAGGCTAAAGTTGCTATATTTCTGAATCTACTTTTGACCAATAATAATAATATCATTACACGGTATTTTTAAATTCCCAAACCCCCTCCTAACTATTACATTTAATCCTAAGAGCCCAGGAAAGTCAATGGGACACATTTTCTGAAGTGTGCACAACTGGTGTTGGTGGGCTTTCCGAATGCCTCCCACGAAGCTAAATTTGGGGATACAAAAGTGATTAAGACAAGGTTCCTGATTTCAGGTTGCTCTTGGTTAGTGGTAGAGACAACACATTGTGTTCTAATTATTTCTTGGTGCATCTTAGACATCCTAGGGGAACACAAAGAAGAGGCTTGTGTTTCTACTGGAAAAAGAAGTGGTGTGTGTGCGTGGGGGGGGTTGCAGGAGGGAGGCTAGGCAGAGAGAGATATAAAAGATGGCTTCACTGAGAAGGTGACTTTGTCAGTGGATCAACGTCCCCATTCTATCTGTTTCTAGGAGAAGCTCAGAGTGCCACTGCATTTCTGGGAGTTTCATATTCCTTGTCAATTAAATATGGATACAATGCTGAATTTATAAGGAGGATGGAATTACTAGGAGAATAGAATGAGACAGCATATGGGAGAGCAATTTGTAAATAGCAAAGGACCCAATAAATACAGTATTATTATTTCCACTTTGCAGAGGGGCTAACTTGGCCACCTCAAAAGGGGAATGGCTTGCCCAAGACTGCCACACACTCCCAACCCACTGTCCTACCTCAGACTCTCACAGCCCTCTGAACACTGAACTCTGGGGGACATATGGAAAGCACTCATCCTGGTAACATTTGATGGGCCCTAAAATCATGTTAACATATTCATATAAATAAACATTCCAACATCTGAAGACTTTTCTGTGATATATTGCCTCTAAATCCTAAGAGGATACTCTCCATAAAAGAAAGATTCAACGGATCATTGTAAGGGAAGAATCATGATGGGGAAAATCTTAAATATTTAATACAGGGATAAAACAATATATACTTTTTTTACAAAGGATTTTAAACTACCCAAAGTTTCAGAGAATAAAATATAGCAGACCCTCAACTGTTTTAAGTGATTTGACTATGAACTTCAATAGAAAATCTTTGAATAGAAATGTGCCTTGCATTTAATACACTCAACAACTGTTGAATTAGACATTAGTCCTATCATTTTTACTCCTAACACTGTAATATTAAAATTTCTCCCCTCATGTATCTACAAACCTTGCTTTAAGCAAACCTACCACAGTCCATTGTTGAATTCTTCAAAGATTTTATTAAAATCTGATGAAGTCTCATCCATATAAATATGTATACATATAATTTTTCCTCCCTTATTAATAATGGGTTTAGAATACCTTAAGTAAAAAAAAAAAAAAAAAAACTTTAAGTAAAAAAAAAGTGTATTTATTGTATACTATACAGTATGAGTTGGTGGATGGAAATATTCAGACATTCATGGGAAATTCACAAATAGTAGTATTTACTGAAGGCATCCATCTGTATTAGTCAGGGTTCCCTAAAAAAAAACGAACCAATAGGTGACAAATAATAAGGAATTGACTCATACATTTATGGAGGCTGGCAAATCCAAAACCTGCAGAAGCTCCCAGAAATTCCCAATTCCAAGGCCATCAGGCAGGAGAATTCACTCATTCAGAGGGCCAGCCTTTTTATTCTATTTGGGACTTCAACTGATTGAATGCAGCCCACCCACATTGAGAAGAGCAATCTGCTTTATTTAGTCTACCAATTTAAATGTTAATCTCACCCAAAACACCCTCAGAGAAACACCCAGAATAACACTGACCAAATATTCAGGCACCCTATGGCCCAACGTGGTAACACATGAAACTAAGCACACCATGCCCCCCCCAAACAAACAAACAAAAGCCTGTTTTGTTTTTTCTCTAAATTTTGGTCGGGAATTAATCACCAAGGAGAAATCACTTCAACAAAACACAAAGATACCAGTTCTCTTTTTAGAGAAGGCAGTATAAGCTCCTAGGGACCTGAAGACTCTGGCGTATTGATTAGGCTGCTTTGAATCAGAGTTCATCTTTGCCATCTCCCCCCATTACATACACTACTTGCCTTTCTGAGCCACACCTTCCTCATCTATTAAATGGAAAAATAATAGTGCATATTGAAAAGAGTAGTTGGAAAGTTTGAATGAGATGATTCCCATAATGTGCATCTGTCACATGACAAGTTCTCAATAAACACTGGCCGCTGAAATAATAGTTACTGTTATAACTGGGAGTTCCAATCCTAAGCTTTGCTGAAACCTATTAAAATATGGCATAACTGCCTTAACCGGGATATTTATTTCCATCAGCACAAATTTGGGGATTTTATCAGTTGCTTATACATATCCTTTTATCAGATGTTGATACATAGATCATTTGACCACAAGTACCACAAGTACAGGTAAAACATTTAGTAACCAATCAATTCAATCAAAATAAGTTTCTTTATTTAGAAAATCAGTAATGGGGGTGGGAGTGAGAAATCCTAGAAGCAGGGTGCCTGGGTGGCTCAATAGGTTAAAGTCTCTGCCTTGGGCTCAGGTCATGATCCCAGGGTCCTGGGATCGAGCCCCGCATCTGGGTCTCTGCTCAGCAGGGAGCCTGTTTCTTCCTCTCTCTCTGCCCACCTCTCTGCCCACTTGTGATCTCTGTCTGTCAAATAAATAAATAAAATCTTTTTAAAAAAAAATCCTAGAAGCAATCCACCTGAAGACTTTAAATTTTTTTAAGTTTTTATTTATTTATTTGACACAGAGAGAGAGAGATCACAAGTAGGCAGAGAGGCAGGGGGAAGCAGGTTCCCTGCTGAGCAGAGAGCCCAACACGGGGCTCAATCCCAGGACCCTGAGATTGTGACCTGGGCCAAAGGCAGAGGCTTAACCCACTGAGCCACCAAGGTGCCCCCACCTGAAGTCTTTAAAGAAAGAGAGAGATGTGGATGCGGAAAGGGGAACAGAGGGGAACAGAGAGTCCCCCTCTACCCACGGATTAAATCTACGTTGTAGTCAATAACTTCTGAAGAACTTGGCATTGGAGGGTAGGAGGCAGGACAAAGGAGAGGCTGTCACTCCTGTCGACCTTGTCTGGCCCCACAGCCAAAAAGTTTGGACTATAGTCAGAAACTGCCTTCTGGAATGGCCTTGTCGTAGTTACTGTTTAATTCAGAAGGCTCCCCTCCACCTGAGGATGGTCTCAGCTTCCTCCTCGGAAAACGCTGCCCTGCAGGGAACTCTGCCCCATCTCTGCTTTCACCCAAAGGTTTAAAACCCTATGGTTTTGCTACAAGGACAAAGACAGAAAATGACAGCATTTGGAGAAATTCTTAAAAGTAAATGATAGAGGTTTTCCTCTCCCTCTACCATCTCTCCCCAGTCCTGCTCCTGAAAATTATGTCTGTTGTATCCTCAAGGTCAAGGTTAAACCCAGGTTGAAATTCATCTCTTTTCTGATCCTGTTTGCCTATCTTTTCCAGTTCTCATTAACTACCTCTTCCGGGATCCGGAATCTATGCAGAGTAAGTCCGCTTCAACTTCGGGGGGAGTTTAGGGGTAGATACCCTCCCCCCTGCCCCCAGGACTACCTACCTCCTTTCCTCTTGCTCCTTCTCAACATTTCCTTACTCTCTCAGCCAATAGAGGGGTTTAAACATGTAAATGTGGTATCTAAACTGCATTTAAAGAATTAACCCATTTTGCCCCTCACTGCTCTGAACCACAGGGTGCAAACCGGACTCTAATTGCTTTCATCTGGTGGGGTTCCAGACAGCTCCTCAGAAGGAAGGAGCGCACATTCCTGGCACCAATTGGCTAATTCAATTTACTTCCACGGCATTAGCCTCTGTCAGAATATTCATGAGCAGGGGAATGAGGACCCGCGGCACAGACAGGCGGCAGCCACTCGGGCTAGGGAAGGCGCGAGGGAGGGGAGGCGGACCGCGCGCCGCGCTCCGGGGACCGTGACCGCGACGAGGCGGCTCTTCTCCCCGTCCGGGCCGAGCGCAGGGGGCCGCGGGAGGGCGGGGCAGGGCATCCGCGGGGTTGGCGCGCCTGGCATTGCAGCCCAACTCCTGGCGACCGTGCGGAGACTTTGCGAAAGATCCGAAGACAGAAAAGCTGTGACACTTTTGATACCGGGGGGGGGGGGGGGGGGGGGGGGGGCACGTCGCAAGCGGAGGCGAAGGGACGCAGCGGGACACCTGGCGCCCGGCGGGGTTGGCAGCGATGTGACCTGGACGCCCGCCCCGAAGGAGTCTGGACCGAACGTCCCCGGAGAGTCGCCGGCCGTTTCAGGTAAACGGGAGAGCTCGGGTGGGGACCCGCGCGTCTGTCCCCAGGCTCGGGAAGCGGGGAGGCGCAGGGCGCCGGTGCCCGCTCTCTCCGGGCAGCAGCCCCCCGGCGCGGCGCTCTGCCCCTCTCCGCGCCATGCTCTCTCCGCAGGTCCCCGCCGCCGCGGCAAGCCTGCGGGCCGCTCGGAGTTGGACTTCCTCGGACTTTGGGGGAAGGGGACGTGAAGGAGCCGCCCGGGCTGGGGAGCTGCTTCCCGGGGGCAGGGAGCTGGGGCCCAGCGGGGCGGACGGAGGACGCTGAGCGTCGGTGGCGGGGGCTGCACGCGCGGGGACGTGGGGACGGAGGACCCAAGAGCGCGGCTCGCGGGGGCGCTTGGCCCCGGCTTCGCCCTCGTTTCCCCGAGGGCGGCGGCGCCTCTGTCTGGCTGCCGATGGGCGAGAGCTGGCTGCGTCCCCAATTCGGGGATGCGCACTGGGAAGGGGGACCGGAGAGCAAGGCTCCGGGGAGGCTCGGGCGCCTGCGGGGCCGGTCGCAGTCCGCGCCTCTCGCCGCGCCCCCGCTCGAGCTCAGCCGTGGGAGGAGAATGTGGTGGTGACTCGGGTCCCCGCCACCTGCCGGACATCGCCAACTCCCCGGATTTCCTGTCTCCGGGCCCGACACTCCCAGGGAAAGCTCTGAATTGCGCTCGGGGTGTTTGGGTTTTGCCCGCCGTGGTTGCCGTGGGGTGAGAGCTGGGGTGAGGAGGCTGCTAGGAGGTCGGATAGGGTGAAAGTTGCAGATGTGTAAAAGAAACGCAAACGCTGAGTCCCAGCCCGCCCTTAGCAACAGGAGAGACTGGGGGCTGGACTTGGGCTGAAGCAGGAGACTCGGCCTGGCTATCAACCTCGGGGGCGCGGGGGTGGGGGATGGAACCTGGAGGGCAGCCTGGAGGCACTGCCAGAGCCCTCTTCTGTGTGCTGAAACCTGGCGGAGACAGAGGGCTGGAAGCACAACACCTGGGGGTGGGGCGGAGGGGTTGGATCCTGGTGGATTCAGGCTTCACTGTGCCTTTATTATTGTCATTGTCGTTACTATTACTATTGCTGCTGCTGTTACTGGCACAACCGCCAGGAAGTATTTTGTCTTCTGTTAATAGGTCGCCTGGAAACTGAGTCTGCCCCTCCCCAAATAAAATGTCCCCTGATCCCTGCTAGTCTCTGATGTCCTCCCATCAAAGGAAATTACCTCTCAGAGCTGTGGTGGTGTCAGGGACACAGCTAAGGAATCGGAGCGACTTAAAAACACAGAAACAAAAAGTCGCAACTGTATACTGTGACTGCGCCCATGCTAGAGATGGACTTCCATCAGCTCGCCTTCCTCAGCCTTATCTGGGGCTGGGGAGCAGTGGAGTCAGTGCCAATTGTGAACTCTGTCCATGACCCAGCTTTCTCCTTTCTTGTATTTATACAATCTGGGAATTAATTTTTATCTTCGGGTGACCCTCGCAGCCCCACTGGGCATGTGACCTGGCAGGGGCAGGCTTCGGTTCCCAACACTGGAGGCAGCCACAAGGGCACCTGCGCTTGCCTCCTCTTGGCTTGGCCCCTGGTGAGAGCTGGCCAGCTGATGATGGAGAAAACAGGGCAAGAGTGTGGGAGAACAGCGCGTCAGAGCTAAGCCAAGTACAGGAGATGAGGTCAAGCCTCTTCACTGGCCATATCCCTTTCTGCCAGAGCAGAGAGACAAATGAAGAGCAAGTGGGAAGTAGTATAAATTGGAAAACCAAGCTCTCAGAGTCTACTTAAGGCTGTCGCCACTGACTTTGGTGTGACCTTTCCTTTCCCGTGCTTCTGATTTTCCCTATTTGCCAATGCACGAGTAGCCATGCCTTTCTAATAGGACAGTTGTCATGAGATGATCTAATTTCGCATCCAAAAAAAATGCTTGGAGCATCCTGGGAAAGGACAGTCTATAAAATACGAGATTTGAATGTTTTGTGAAAAGTTTGCTACACTGCAGGTTACGGAGACACATTTTTAGCATGTGTGCCATGTGGCAGTGTAAAATTAAAATGGAAAAGGAAAGTACAAACATAAAAATGACTTAGCATTCTTGACATTCTTGTGCATACTTGTAGAAAAATTATCTTTCATTTGGGGAGAGTTGCCCGGGAATTTAATCAGTGTTTATACTACTGAAACGCCCCCTTCTACCTTTCTACCCTGTAAAATTTTATGACCCAGTTCTCACAGCAAAGGCAATGCGAATGGGCTAAGTGCTGGGGACTGAGAGGCCAGATCCAAGGGTTGTTAGGGGAACCATCACATAGGGTTTGGAGACTGGAATGGGAAAAAAGATTTCATCACCCTCACAGAGCAGGGAAATGTTCGGGGGGGGGGGGTCAATTGAGCAGTGTAGATCAGCGGACCTAGCAATGGCTGTCATTTGCTCCCAGATTCAGGAAAGACACTCTATCAGTCCAAAGAAACCAAGGTGCTTTCTCCTCCTCCCTTCCGTTAAGGTACTGCCTTTCTCTTGTCTTTGGATTGGCGGTAATTTCTCTATCTGCGACTGTACAGTAGAATAGTTTTGTCTTGCTGTTTCAAAGAGATCCAGGCGTACTCTCTCAGCCCCTTACATATTTGTAAATATTCCCCAAGTTCTGAAGCTTCTCAAAGACGTGCAGCTGGTGGTGAATTTAAGTAAATAGTTGGAAGTAATCAAGAGAGCCACTGAAAAGTGGGTATGTTTTCCCCTGGTGGAGAAGTTATTGAATGCCTTTTGAGCTCGAAAATGAGCAGTTTAGAAAAGCAGAGGGGATTTCCTTGACTTCCCTCTACCCATAAACCAGTTGTTGTACTTTTCCTCCCCTCATAGTAGTGAGCACTGTTTGCTTAAGCATTTTTTACAATTTTGGACTTAAAATGGGGTTTCGCCTGCTGGTGTTCTATGGAGAGAGGAAAAATGTAAAGAGATACGGAAGGAAGAGCTGCAGGGGCCAGAACATAAATCAGCCAGAATATATGGGGGGGTGATGAGAATAGGTCTTTTCACCCTAAAAAAAAATGTCCACTTTGGAAGAAAAAGAAGTCTGATTATTGGCATCCGAGGCTGAAACCAAGGCAGCTGATGCCCAGAGGAGCCAAAGGGCAGTTCTTCTTAGTTTAGAAACAGCAAGACAGCCTCTGCCAAAGATTGCTGTAAACACGGAATAAAGATTTCATTGTGGGCTGCTGTGACTAGAATAATTAGATAGTTAATTGTTCATTCTGATCTAGTGCTGTTGGAATCAGTAGTGCAGAGCAGCAAAAATACGAGCAAGGGAGAAATAGAAAAGTAACACATCACTTTTATCTTCACTTGTTTCCCTGGGATGGTACTCTGGAAATCCTGGTTAGTGTTCAAAAAAAAAAAAAAAGAAAGAAAAGAAAAGCAATATTCACATCCCCCCCCCCCCAGAACACCGGGGACACTGCATCTGTGACCCACTGTTGCCATTTCTTCCCCTCCAGGTTCTACTCTGGTTATGGACTAAATATGGCAGCTTCTAAAACCAGCCTGAGGAAAGACAGTAGGAATGAATGCATTAGGTGACCTGGGCGTCCCTTACTAGACTTCAGTTAGGGGAGAGCCTTAGTAGCAGCTCAATCAAAACATATGCAAATAGCACCAAATTTTTGTGCTTCCGACACTTTTTTCAGAGGCATTTAAAGTTTAGGAAGTAAATATTCCATTTTTGACATTTAATTATTTTCTATTATAAAACAAATTGCCTAGTGGTTAATCTTTCACATTTAATTGAATAGCCTCCTCTGTATTTTCATGCTAATTTAGAGACAAAAGAAAACATATTTTAAGTGATAAAGGTGATTTTAAGCAGCTGAGCATCTAGTTATTATAGGCAGTAGACTGTGACTTATTGTTATTTACTAAAAGATGGCACCGTCATAAATTCCTTCCAAAATGACTTCTGCAAATAAGAAATGAGTAAGAGACTGTGGAGAGCATTAAGTACTTGGTATCAGGGGCGGGAAGGAAGAATGATGTTATCTATGCATCAGGTTTAAACCATCCCTGAATCCTCATATTGATATGGAATATGGAGCAAAGTTCTCATTATTCAAATGAAAAAAAAAAAAAAAAAGAAAAGGACATCTTTAAGTGTCAACGTTAAATATAATTGTTCTGTGAATAAAAGCACGATGTTATAAAGTAAGCATGCTAAATTACATGAGGTCATAAAGTCCCATGAAAAGAAATACTCCATTTCTCCAAGACATGCATTTGATCTCAGTTTGCTAAAGAGCTACAGAACTACCTTTACCAACCTTCAGTTTCTTCTACCCATCATGAATAAAAAGGGATTGCAAAGGCAGAATTACTTACTGAGTGTAAGTTAAAAAGCATAAGTGGTACAAAATTATGGAACTATCTAGATTTCAGACAAAATATGAAACGCACTATCTACAGCAATTAAAAATAGAAAATCATATCGCCACATTAAATTATGGCAACAACCCATTTTAAAGAGAAATTTAGTCTTTTCTCATTTAATTGCTATTCATGGTTTGCTAAATAGTTTTTCAGAATAACCTGCCAATCTCCTGCTAACCAGGACTGTCTAGTTAAGAATGTTCCTAATTACATATGGATTAACTTAATTTTAGAACCCTAAAAATATTCAACTCAAAGCATTACTCAAGTGCAATGCAAATGGTCCAATTCCCCTCAAGGTATATGCATTTATTTTTTTTAAGTTTAAGGAATCATAAAAGAGAGCCCATTCGGTATGGGAATACATTAGTTAATAACTACACTAAAAGAGTAAGGGAAGCTATAAACTGGTCTATCTTTTTAAAATATGCAAAGTAAAGTTATAACAATACCACTCATTTCTTCTTCCAAAGCAGTAAGGGCAGGTCAGTCCTGCAAAGTACAAATGTCAAATACATCACACAGCACTGCCTTTTGAAATGGGCATTTTTTTTTTTATTTATAAGAATGGTTAACAATCTAATTAAAAGCTTGGCCCCTCTTCCAACTAATACCTTGACCATGTTGACAGCAAGGAGGTATCTTGCATGGAAGAAATATTTCTTTATAGTTCTATAGCTCCTCGTTGGAATCTTACACACAGAGGAGATTCTCAATAAATATGGGATGATTTCATTTTTTAGAAGGAAAATAAAAGAGAATTAATGGAACTATCAAGTTCGATGAATTCTTAATATTTTATGTAAAATACTTGGTCTTTGTTACTTTAAATTATTTCTCTAAATTGGCAAGATATGCCCGTGACAATAATAATAATCATTACTGGCATGTTCATTCTGGTGTGGATAGGAGGAAGGTAAGAAAAAAGGAAAAACTTTGAAGGCTTTCCATTTGTTTTGGCATGTTCTCGAGTTTTACCTAAATACTGAACGTGTTTATGCGTGTATGTTACTAAAAATACACATTAACTCTTCAGAATGAACATGACACTTCACCAAATGGTTATTATTCCCAACAAGTAGTCACACAAATTCTACCCTTGAAGTACCGAGGATTCACTAGACCAATTATGACTACATGGCTGCATGTTCCATCCTCTATCAGCTAATTAAAGGGTTATTAATAGACTAATAATTCCACTCCACGGCAATGGCTACTTTCGGTTATCACTGGAGTTTGTCTGACGTATGGCCAAATGGTCAAAGCCGACCACGTACCTGTAACACTGTATTCAGCATCTGGCAGGAGGACAGAAATGCACACTGGAATTACTTGTGGCCAATACGCTTACACTTACCTGCTCTTGCACCTGATTTATAACTAAAATAACCTAAGTGGGGGCGCCTGGGTGGCTCAGTGGGTTAAAGCCTCTGCCTTCGGCTCAAGTCATGATCCCAGAGTCCTGGGATCAAGCCCCGCATCGGGCTCTCTTCTCAGCAGAGGAGCCTGCTTCCTCCTCTCTCTCCCTCTGCCTGCCTCTCTGCCTACTTGTGATCTCTGTCTGTCAAATAACTAAATTAAAAAAAAAATCTTGAAAAAAATAACCTAAGTGAACCTTACCAAAAAAAAAAAAAAAAAAAAAAAAAAAAGTAGGTGCCCACAAGGAACTAAAAAATGTCCATTATAGGTAAATCATCAGCCTGGTCTTTCTGTTTTCCTTTTAGGTCTGACCTTAGTTGAACGAACAAGGTGGTCTTAGTGTTTTCCTAGAGAACAGTACATAGTGTAATATGTTGGCATAATTGGGAGCTAGTAGTCAAGAGAAGACCAGGATAGAATTAGCATGAAGATTCAATTACCCCTTGTTCCCAGAGAGAGTTGTTTACTAGGATTTGAGTTAAGGTTGTGGTCGAAATAGCATGAGAAAAGGAACAGCACAGGGGCGCCTGGGTGGCTCAGTGGGTTAAAGCCTCTGCCTTCAGCTCAGGTCATGATCCCAGAGTCCTGGGATCGAGCCCCATATTGGGCTCTCTGCTCAGCAGGGAGCCTGCTTCCTCCTCTCTCTCTCTCTGTCTGCCTGCCTCGCTACCTAATTGTGATCTCTGTCAAATAAATAAATAAAAACTTAAAAAAAAATGAACAGCACAGCTTTCTTGTTCTCTAGCGGATATCTTTGCATGGAACCACACTTGGGTTTCCACTTTCCACCAACAAATTACAATACAGCTTTGGAAAGAGTAGTTGCTATAAATCGTTGGAGAGACATTTTAAGTGTGCACCTGAACATACATGCGTATTTTAGATGTATTTATAAAAATCTGCAGTTAAAACTATTGTACACATACTATCTTCCCAAAGGCACAGTGTACATTTCATATCCTACTCATTATCACTTTATTTTATTGTATAAAGTCAATGTCTTTGAATCCCGTATCAAGTCCTAATATGTGGTTAATTTGTACATATCATGAATAATCAATGAACTTCCCATAATTTGTTTTTTAAAACCAACAGAAGTAATTCAGCAATTTAATTAGAAATTGGCTAAAGGAATTTCATTTAGAAGTAATTTCTAAAGGCAACCAAATACATGTCTTTTTTTTTTTAAGATTTTATTTATTTATTTGACAGAGAGAGATCACAAGTAGGCAGAGAGGCAGGCAGAGAGAGAGAGAGGAGGAAGCAGGCCCCCTGTCGAGCAGAGAGCCCGATGTGGGACTCAATCCCAGGACCCTGAGATCATGACCTGAGCTGAAGGCAGAGGCTTAACCCACTGAGCACCCATGCGCCCCCAAATACATGTCTTTTAATTTGAAAGATTATTAGCGCTCTGATAGAAGTATCAGAACAGATGGAAGTAAACACTCAGGCTCTGTATTTAAATCTTCTTCCATGCAAATGTTTTGAATAACATGTAGAGTACACATTATCACCTACTTGCCAGCCTTTCAGGGAAAAACCACCTGGACATTACAGCCATCTCTGTGCCCACCCACACACAGGCCCAAAGGTTGCCTTGTCTTCGTTTTCTAATGCAAGAGACAATACAAGTTCCCATCGCTCTCTTCTTCAAATCCCTCCATTCCCTGCATCCAAGGTCTCATCTGGAGTATGACTTTGCAGAGGCACCGTCATCCCATCACTGAAAAAAGCAGCCACACTGGAAAGCATGGGTCTTGTGTGCCTTTTTGGATATTAAGTAAGAATCTAAATCTGTGTCCATAATTTACACAAACTGGCAAGAACCTCCCAAGGATGTTCATCTTTATCAATAAATATTAAACATTTTTTTTGCTATCACTAACATCACTACCAACTGTATTTAAAGCAAAAAGTATCTAGCGATCAAAGTACACTTTCATCCACATTATAGTTTTGAAGTGTTACAGTTTTATTTACCTTTTCCCCTCGCCTGTGCTCTCATCTCCATAACACTGGGAACATTTATGTCTGTCTAAAAATGGGAGGCATACTGGTATTTGGAAATAAAATCCTCAAGTAGTCATTAAAAAATTAGTCCATTTGGCAGTCCAGCATCTCAGTGGAATGCATCAGGCGGCTAAGCACAGATCATCTGATTCACGGGCTGGTGAACATTTGGAGATCAAGTTGCTGAGGGTCGTTTCTTTAAACACAGGAAAACAACAGATTTCTTTATGATATAGAAGTGCTATCCCTTTCTTTGGATACATCTATGTATACAGTAGCTTGCTTGTGTCCATTAAAATGCTAGTATTCAGAGAGAAAGCAGACAGAACAATAAAAATAACCACCACGTATTCAGTCCTCGCCTCCGTGCCAGACACTACGCGGAGTGCTTCACAGGCATGACCTCATTAGTCCTCTCGGTGAAGACAGCATTGCTCCCATCTTCATTTTGCATATGCAAACCCTGAAGTCCAAGGTTAGGTGGTCACTGAGGGCAGATTCAAACCTAGGACTCTACAGTTTGAAAATGTACTCACCGTACACTTCTACCACTTCCCCTAGAGCAAGGTTGTTTTATTTGTTTGTTTGTTAAAGATTTATCTATGAGAGAGAGAGAGAAAGAGTATGTGTGGGATGGGGAAAGGCAGAGGGAGTGGGACAGAATCTCAGGCAGACTCCCTGAGATATGGGGCTCCATCTCATGACCCTGAGACCATGACCTGAGCGGAAATTAAGAGTCAGACACTTACCCGACTGAGCCACCCAGGCGCCCTTAGAACAGGGTTTTATAACCTCTACCCTGGTATTTGGGGCCAGATAATTATAAATTCTTTATTGGACAGGTAAGAAAGGAGCTGATCTGTGCATTGTAAGATACTTAGCTGCTTGTCTACCTGCTAGATTCCAGTAGCTTCTTTCCTCCCAACTGTGCACACCAAAAATGTCTCTGGACATTGTGACATGTCTCCTGGCAAGCGAAATTACCCCAGACAGAGAACTGCCACCAGAGAAGCAAAGTTTAATGTCCATGTATTACTTATCAAACACATGTGTTTTCAATTTAAAGGTACGTCATCCATTTCCCAAATAATAAGATAATTTGCATAGTTACGCTGGCCACATGACATAGTCAATGCCTAATAATACTTCTTTAATAAATGGATGACATTATGGATAACTTCGTATACGTTTCGAATGCTCTATTGTAGGCCTCTGTTGGACTTAGCACATTTTAAATTTTACTTTAATTAGTGGCATGGATGTGCCCATAACAGTATGCCAATCATATTTATAAACTTCATGAAGCAAGAAAGGAAAAGTAATATATTCAATGAAGAAATGGGATCAAAAAGGTTGGTAAGATGGGCTGGATCTAAGAAGATGAAGTTTCACAGGAACAAATACCTATGAGGAAAACAGACGATGTGAAGGTTGAGGGACATGCCCACAGCCTCTGTCAGCTAGGAAGAGGCAGAGCTGGCACTCAAACTCACACTGCTCGGTAACAACCCTTCCCTGGCTTTGCTTTGTCTCGGTCAGGGTGCACCCGAGCTGTCCCATTCTGTTCTGCTCCTCAAACTCTGCCTGAGTCCCATCTGTAGAATATATCCACTGGCCTATGAAGGGCTCACAAGCATATCTTTGAGGTGAGAGAAATCGTTGAAAGTCTACAAAATGGCTGACCCGACACAGAAAAGACCAGACATCGACATAACAATCATCTTCAAGTATCTGGAGTATCTTCCCGTAAAATAGAAATGCAACTTATTCTGAATTGCATGGACACCTGAGCCAGGTCCCCCAAATGGAAACTACAGAGAAGCAAACTTTACCGCAGCACCATGACAAGTTTCTTAATGAACTGACTGTCCTACGTTGGAATGGGCCCCCCTGGGGCGTAGTGAGCTCTCAGTCAGCGGAGGGGGAATATGCAGATGACTGGCCTATGGGAGTCTGAGCCCAAACAGAGAGGAGAATGTACCAGACATTCTCCAGGGTACTTTCTAGCTCTCAGTGTACAGAGACTCCTTGTTTGTTTGCTTTGAGAGAGAGACAGAGAGAGCATGTGTGAGTGCAGGGGGAAGAGGCAGAGGGAGAGGGAGGGAGAGAGAGAATCCCAAGCACACTCTGGGCTGAGCCCAGTGCCCAAACACGGGGCTTGGTCTCATGACCCTGAGGTCACAAGCCATGCCAAAACCAAGAGTCAGACATTTAGCCAACTGTGCCACCCAGGTGCCCCAGGAACTCTCTCTTAGAGGCTATTATTGACCTTGTAAAGTACTCCGTGTAATTCTGTTAATAAAAGCAAGATCTATGTTTCCTCTACCTCACATATCTAGAGTTATAGGGGTAAGTAAAATACAATGAGCAGGAGAGCGAGTCTTACCATGTATCACCATGTAGAGTAAGAGTTGTCTCCTGTGTGCCAAGCCTTGTGTGCAATGTACCCCCATCTTGTCCCATGTTTTCCTGAAAGGAACCCCCTAAAATAAGAACTGATATCATCACCACTTCATAACTGAAGAAACTGAGTCACACAGAAGTTAAATAATTGATCCAAGATTACACAGCTACCAATTCTAGCCTTACTATGCGAAACCAAGTCAGTCCCGACTTACAAAGTCTATTTTACAAATACACAGCATACTCCTTCATCCTTTCAGCAAGGATACACTATTTTGTTCGAAATGCTGGCAATTTCTAGAGTTTGAGACATATGGCTATTTAAATGCAAATACCTAAAACATTTTCCAAAGACTCAAATACAACGTTTAAAAAATTATTTGCTATTTTCTATTATCCATGATATTGCCCCCTTCAAACAGTGCAAATTGCTATGAGTTGACTTTAACTAAACGAGCAAAACAAGGTTTTTAGGGGGTTTTTTTGTTTGTTTTTAATGTCTATAGAAGAAAGACTTGGTAAAAGCATTTTAGATACCATTCCGTAAATTAAAGAATTAGAACCCAGGCCTCCGGGCTATAAGTACTAGTATGAGAACAAGACTGATAACTTTGATTTCCACAGATTTAGGAAATTGTCACGGTTAGGTTTTTTAGACAGTTATATCATTAGAGATTGTGTTCTCTTTTGATCCTAATTATCTTGTTGGATTACTTCTATTTATAGTTATCTTGCTGGCTATTTTGTAAAACCAAACTGATTTTTAAAACTACTTTCTATGCCTTTATTATTTCACTGTCAAAATGCTGATGAAAAGCTCTAAACTCTTCTGCCAGACAGCACTGGATTCGGCCTATCTGTGACTCTGATTTCGTGAAGAGAGCTTCAACTTTGCAGGTTGCATCTGGCCACGTCCTATTCTCAGGGAGTGCTGCTTCATGCCCGCCACTCCAGACAAGAATCAGCCCAAGACTTCAAACACAGTTCAGCCTTCTCTTTCTAAACTTATTGCCGCCCTGGTGCTTACAATCATTGCAAGGTGCAATGAAGCCCGTAATTCTAGGTTGATCATTTTTGCAAAGCATAAAGGCAGTCGTACGGAAGGGCCCGAGCACCTATCGTGAGACTGAAGATGGCGTTCAAAGCCGCTTTCTGCAGGCGGCCCTTTTGTCAAAAGGCAGAAGACTTCGCCAAGCCCTGTGTCTCACGGAGTTCTCCCTCTGTCCATGGTAGGGGTCGGTCACCTGTTGCTAATGAAATGTATGTTCACAGAGCACCCAGCACATGTCTAAAAGAACTACCTGCTGGGCCTCGTACTGTAACAGTCCCTCACCAGGGTACCATCCCACCGTGTCAAACTGTTACTTGAAGAATGTTCCTAAGACTTTGTGAAGTGGAACAGAGATTAGTTAGTGCACCGAAGCTTTATTCACAATTTCCCCCAGGTTTTTATGTTATTCCATAGGGGGAAACCTTTATAAAAAGAATGTTCTCAATGTACTCCGTGGTGGGAAATATTCTAAATCAAGAGTGAAGATGTCTCCTAAATGAACATGAGTCACAGGAAACATGTCTACAACTCAAAGCAGTGGAGAGCACGGAGTACGAAACCAGGAAGGCACATCCAGGATCACACTTGAGCTGCCCAGAATGTAGGATCCGATAGGTTATCCAGGGGATTCAGAAGGAATAAACCAGGAAATGTCCTATGAACACTGAGGAACGTACCAAGCAAGTGCCACTGCTAGCACCTTGATGCCAGACTTCCCAGCTTCTTGAATCAATGTGTGTCAAAAGCCATATGGCATCAACTTCTACCCTCATTCGTGGTTCTAAGAACGTTGTTGCCTTTAAGTCATGACACCTTTAGAAGTCACTGGCTAGGGTGCCTGTGTAGCTCAGTTGGTTAAGCAACTGCCTTTGGCTCAGGTCATGATCCTGGAGTCCCAGGATCAAGTCCCACATCAGGCCCCCTCCTCAGCAGGAAGTCTGCTTCTCCCTCTCACCCTCTCCCCTCTCATGCTCTATCTCTCTCTAAAAAAAAAAAAGAAGAAGAAGAAGAAGAAGTCATCACTGGCTAAGGGATCTGAATAAATGGGGCAGGAGTTAGTGATGTCGAGTGGAGAAAAGAATAACTACTAAGGCACAGTCTTATTTATCACAAGGGTAGGGAGGAAATGTGCCACTATTAGAAGTTTCATTATGATATGTAACCTTTAAGTTAAAGGGATCTTCTACCTTCTCTTTCCCATCCAACCCCACCATTATTAATGTCCTATGGAAGATACCAAAGAGAACTCTTGAATTTGGAGATAAAAAGAATCTTTCATACATTTGGTGCTAGGAAAAAGAAATATTTAAACCAAATTGAAGGCATCAAAAATAAGTAACTGCATTGAAAAGTCACAGCCATATTGAACAATAAACAATTTATGGAAGGAGCCCAGAAAAAAATTGTTTTTTAAAAAATTGAAAAGTGTAGCTTCTGACAAGTATTCTTTATTTATGAGTATAAGTAGAATTTTTCAAGGAACACAAAAATACTAAAATAAAATGCAAGTTTGACACACACATTTTTCTTTGAGGTTTGGCCAAAAGGGGGAATCTAGGCAGATAGGAGGTTAATTGCATAGTTTAATTCAATGATTATTATCTACACTAATTGAGAGAACAGAATCAGGATTATGTGAAATTGTTAATGGTCTGAAATCACTTACAGTTGACTAAGGAAGTGTTTGGGGCCTTTTGAGTTGAATACAGGTATGCTATCGAGCAATTCAGTTTTTAGAAAGACAAGTTTCATAAGTGAAGTCCAGATGCCCAAGCCTGAAAACTTCTCTTGTTCCTCCTCCTCTCTTAGCTCAGCTCCTTCCTACTTGTCCTGGGGTGCCGGGGGGCCATATCCCCCAGATTAGTGTGAGGCTCACTTTCTGCTGGGTATATCAGATAACCCAAAGGGCCACTGGATGTGCCCTTGCTCTTTGTTCCCTGATAGCTCTTGTGACTGTGTAAATTTATGAGTCAGAGGGCAACGAAAGGGGGGAGGTGCAGAGGAGATTAACCTAGGAAATTTCTGCCCCAATAACACGACTCCAGACCTAACGTCCCAGGCTTGTTTACCACTATCAGATTCACAAAAACAAAATGCCACCTCTCTTAAACAATTCCCTGGTTTCCAGGCAAAATGAAGTATGAATTGTTTCAAAAGGATTCTATGCATGCAAAGTGGATAGCTGTCAACAAAGCTATAATTAAGGAGATGAGACGCTGTCAATACACTTGAAATAATGATTTTCCTTGGAGCAGACACACTGTGTCTTATCCGTTCTCAACCCTCTTCTCATATGGCCTCCCTCCAGGATCATCTGAGTTTTCTCAATATAATTTAGGAGGGGGAACTCCCTATGCAGCTCTTTAAAGATTTTGAGAAATTCATAGACAACACTCTTCTTCCTTTTCAATGGACATGTTGCTTTGTTTTCTTAAAATTTATCATGTGTTTTAGACCAATTATTATCAATTGTCCTACCTCCAGTGTTCCATTCATTTAAAGAACCCAATATAGTTTCATTAGCCGATGAAGAGCAATAAGGATTACCTGCTGGGTGAATGAATAGAGCCTTATCTTTGCAAATTAGTTTCACATGTGCTATTTCATGTTTTCGGCACCATCTGCCAACCACCCTTCTCCTGGCTGCAACTGATTTCATACTATTTTGGTCTACTTGGGACATTTTAGATCTCAACAAATGTTTTTAAATGGAAGTACGGACTTCCCCTGCCAATTAAGTCACTTTCCTTACTCGTCCACTCTTAGGAACTGTTTCTACCACAGTCTTGCTCATGTCACTCCCACTTCTTGAGGAAATCACATTTCTCTGGAACCATCGCTGATCCTTTTCCCCAAAAGATGATTCAAAACATCTCTTCCTGGATGAGACCTCGAACAATTAGCCATAGATTTCTCTGCCCACCCCCAAGCTTCTGTTGTTCTCCGTGTACTAACCTACATTTGGGCACCATGTTTGATGCTGTTTCTACCAGAGATGGTGGTTGGCTCAGGGGTGTATTTCCTCAACTGAGTCATAACTTCTTCAAAACAGAAAAAGAATGTGCTCATTTCCTATGTCACAGAGCTTCCCCCCTCTCAAAAGTAGGGGCTCGTCAACGCCAGTGCTTTACCCCTGAAACATTCCTGAGTGTCAGCTCTGTGTTAGGACTGTTCTAAGGCCGACCTCCTGTCAGGTGGTTGTCTTACCTATGCAACCACAGAAAGATGAGGGGTTCGCAAAGGTGGAAGGAGAGGGGCACACGAGCACAACTAGAGTTAAGAAATGAACAAGGGAAGTTAGGAAGGGTGTTAGCAGGGAGCTGTAAAGCATCATTGTGCAGGAAAGGGGGAAGTTTTTAGCTTTTTAAAAATATGAATAATTACATTTTGGTTGCTCCCTGGAATCTAGGTGTAGCTTTGTGATGCACTGGGAAAAATAAATTCATTTTTAAAGTGCACGTGGGCTGTGCTTTAAAGGTTGAAGAAGACAGGAGTTGAAATATATACTCTTAGGACTGGCTGCGAGAAACCCAGGAATTACCAGAACAACTAACCATGTCTCCATCTCTGAATTCCAGGCACCAGGTGGTACTTTGGCAAATCTGTTCTCTGTGCCCTACCTGCTAAAAAAAATCTTCTGTTTGACTTTCCCCATCTGCCTCCTAGCAAATCCAGCCCAAATCCAAAACAAACGGATGGAATTAGGTTCTGGAGATGGGCACTTTCCCAGGAAAACCTAGAGAAGTTCATTAACTGTTAGCAGTTTGAAATACTCATTTGCAAGTTGAACCTAAAACACTGTCGTTCTCTGGATAGGTCTTCCCAGGTTGAGATGCATGAACATGAACTATCCAGGAAATAGACTAATTTAGAGGGAATTTAAGTTCTTAATGAATGTTTCCTAAGATTCCATAATGACTCCATTCTGTTTTTGCCATGTAAAGAAGTATGCCCTTTTCACTGTCGTTAGCATGCATGTCTTAGAAATTCACTCCTACGCCATACAATGGCAATTATTTTTCCATGGATATCTAGAAATTCAGCATCTAGAGGCTCTGCACTGAGAATCAGAACATGTTGATTTAAGCCGTATCTCTCGAAACCAAGCCTAAAAACCAAATGCAGCGACATCCCAAATTAGGCCAGAGTACTATATAAGACTCCTAAATTGCCATGTGCATATGATAAAAGAAAAGAAAGAGAAGTGTAAACATTATTAAAATTGGATGTTTTGATCAATCTCACAACTGTGGCTTGCCACGATGTAATCTGGCACATACCTCCATAAACGAACAGCAGCTGAAGATTTAAATGAATGACTAGAGAATCACAGCCAAAGGTGGCATATTAGCCTATAGGGGTTCCAAGATAAAACAGCACAGACAGGGCAGCTAAAACAACAGAAACTTATTTTCTCACAGTTCTGGAGCCCGGGAGTACAAGATCAGGCTGCCAGCAGAGTTGGTGTTTAGGGAGAAGTCTCTCCTGGGACTGAGATGGCCACCTTCTCCCTGTGTGCTCACCTGATCTCTTCATTATGCACGTGTGGCCGGGTGGGGGTGGGAGGGCAGGAAGAGAGAGAGAGAGAGAGAGAGAGAGAGAGAGCAGGAGCGCAAGCACTGGTGTCTCTTCTTATAGGAACATTGATCCTATTGGATCAGCGCCCCAACCTGTGACCTCATTTAACCTTAACCTTCCCTATTCCAACAGCCACCCTGGGAGGATTAGGGCTTCAATGTCTGATTTCAAGGCAGATACATACACTTGAGCCATAACAGGGCTGTTTCAACCAATAAAACCCATTCATGTATTTGTCCAATTAGATTGGCACAGGCATTAAGGAATCCCTGAATACTGACTGGACCCAGAGGGTTGAAGTGACTCCCATTGGCCACACAGTAGCTGCCTAACCTGAAACTGGATCCCAGGGCCCAGGCGATTGGTCCTGCCAGTGCGATATAGTGCTCCACCTCCCTGGCCACCTGCCACAGTGCCTTAGCATGACCACTACATTTCATGGTGTTTGGCAATGTCTGTTGCTGCCTAGTATTAAGAAATACCAGAAGAGGGCGCCTGGGTGGCTCAGTGGGTTAAGCCGCTGCCTTCGGCTCAGGTCATGATCTCAGGGTCCTGGGACCGAGTCCCGCATCGGGCTCTCTGCTCAGCGGGGAGCCTGCTTCCCTCTCTCTCTCTCTCTCTCTCTCTGCCTGCCTCTCTACTTGTGATCTCTCTCTCTCTGTCAAATAAATAAATAAATAAAATCTTTAAAAAAAAAAAAAAAAAAAAGAAATACCAGAAGAATCTAGGGTTTTCTCTCTCTTCTACTGGCTTTATGTTCTAAGCCCTTGTCATTTTTCTTTACATTTCTAGCATGAAATTATTGCTAGAAACCTTCTGTTTCTTCCAGCAAGACCCCTAACTTTTTGACAAGACTGAATTCCCTTCAGTGATCCCCTTGGTTCTAGGGCTAGACTCCCAAGGTCTCCAGTGGATGTGTCAGGGCAGTTATGCAAATGGAGGGTGAGCCCAAGCAAGAGTCCTTCCTCAGTCAAAAGGAACCATAAGCGGATGACTGAACTCATTGTGTGCTGGCAAGAGAAAGAAAGGGGGCAGCGTTTACTCACCAGGACTTACAGTAACACCTACTAGCCGCTAGACAAAAATGCCAAATGTCAGAGCTTTCACACACTGGTAGTCTAGATCTCGCTCACATCACAGTTCAACCGCCTACCATGCGGTCCTTCTGAGTGCTTTTTCTCTAAGAAATGACTCAGAAATGTATAGAGTCCATCTCTTGGGTCTGCTTCCCCTAGGGCAGAAATCTTTGCTTGAAGTCAGTCGAGGAGAGGCAGAAGGTGTGGTGGATCTTTCAGAAATTTGTTTTAATTATTTTTGTTAACATATAATGTATTATTTGCCCCAGACTATTCTACAGTTAGTCACGAAAATGGTGTAGATCGCTTCCAACTGCTTTTCATCAACTCCAGAATCCTGCCATGGGACCCTAAGCTAACAGCAGGGAGACTGGGAATGTACTCTTCCCATGTGCCCAGGAAGAAGGAATAGGACTCTTGAGCATGCGAACAGCTCCCACCCTTTTCCTAACTACTGGGAAGCATCTTGTTGCTTAGATGAACTCACCCAGTTTGGTGGCACTGAGGATGGGGGAATGGGAGACTGGGGGCTGGGAGAACACCACATCATTGTCAGTAATTCCACTTTATCTGTGACGTGAAATGCAAGCTCATTAACAAATCTCAGGAGACACAACATAGCAGTACCGTATGATGGTTAAGGGTGTTATCTCTGGAACCAGACAGCCTGAGTACCGCCGCTGCTGGCCCCAGGATCATAACCCACCCCGCTTTCTGCGGATGTGGGTTTCACTGTCCCCATCTGAAGATTAGCTCCTGGTGCACTGCTTGGGGGTTTAACCAACAGATCTTGGAGTCTGGTTAGCTTTAGATCCCCGTTCCTGTTTCTGAGCTAGTTACTTATATTCCCAGACAAGTTACTTCGTCTCTCTGAGCAAGTTCACTCATTTGAAGAATGAGAGTAATAATGTCAACCTTGAAGGAATTACATTTGATTATCTATATAAAGCATTGTGCACCTTCCCCAACACATAGGAAACACACAACAAATGGTGACCGCAAATACTATCAGAAGAAATGGGACCACATGCCTCTTTACGATCGCTAGCCAATAAAGGTAACTGCAAAATCAAATTTAAAAAACTAAAAAAATTTTAGGTGGTATGGTTTGGAATTCTTACATCTGTGTGTAAGCTGCGTGATTTTGGCTAAGTACCTTGACACCTTTCTTTAAAATATATTCCTGCTACCCGTGTCCTGAAATTGACTTCATGACTCTGCATCACGAGATAACACACAGAAGCATCTAGCAGTTCCTGTAACAGAGTTAGGTACTGGAAGCAAGTTGAGTATGGGTCACCAAGTTCCTCTCGAATGGTTCTCCATCAGAAAGTAACATTTCAAACAATGAGACTAAGAAAACACCATCTTAGAAAGACATGTTCGCAGAGAATAAATGATTGGTTTCAAGCAGATGCTTATTATGGTGATTTTTTGATCTTTGACCTTTATCACCCCCCAGCCCCATCTGAGAGCAGCTTCTTGATGCCTCTATTCAAATGATAATCACTGTGCAAAAACTCAATGTCTCTCCATTCAGGAGCTTACAGTACACATCTTAATAAACCATAATGAACTGAAGACGTGGAAATCACTGGATAAACAGGCCTCTCTCTCCAGCTGTCATGTCTGTTTGTGACAGCAACTGGTATTTCATTGTAAAAGATGCTAATTTCAATCTGAGCTGTGGCAGTGTTGAGAGGAGCATAAAAGGAATTCTTGATTATCTATATCAGGAACTGTGGTCCCTGGGGATATGCTCGGAAACTTCAGATCACATATGGCAAGAGTGTTGTGATAAAATATGCATCAATGAGGCTTCACGATTTATGATAATAAAGAAATGGAAAGTTTTGCCCTCTATGATAACTGTTTGTGGCTGGTACATCTCTCTTTTTTTCTATTTCTGGAGGCTTTATAAATGACATTTGTTGTACTAATTATGACATCATTCTGTACCTGGACCACCATCTCATTGCTGTAACTGTTCTGTCCAATTCCTGGGGGCTTCTCATAGTACTGTTTGAACAAGGATGATTTTCCCCCCACCTTTAAGAAATAGTAATTATGTTGGCTGCTGGACCATATTAGCTCCCTATCAGAGTTAAACAAACACTAATTATTATTTCAACTTAAATATCACTGCTTATTAGCACTGGATAGGCTACAGGGAGGCCAAAGTTTTCAGAGATGCAAAGCACACATCAGAGGGGGAGACGTGTGGAGGGCCAAATCAGGGTGGCCACTGTCTTTCCTTGGGAATAGGTCATTCTTTATTTTTAAATATTCCTATTTGGGGAGCAGAGAGTGTTGTGGTGAACTTTCTTAATTGGTGTGAATATGAGCTGATGATGTTTGGGGAGAATTAATATTCTCATTAGCAAAACTAAGAGTTAGCCACTGCAACCCCTCTATTGCTTTATTTTGACCAGTTCTTGAAATCTCAAAATCTGGAAACCAGTGCGACGCTTCCCTATAACCCAGCACAAAATCTTCAGGTGGCTGAGGGCTTACTGACCATTTTACAAGGTATCTAGTTCTATTTTTAGAAGCTCTCATGATCAGAAATGTACTTACTTGATTGATACAAATCTGCCTTCATATGTTTGCAACCCTCAGTCCTCTTGTGTTACATGGAATAATCCTCATCCCTTTTGATAGAATGACTCTTCAAATGGATAAAGAAGGCCAGTGTGGTCTCCCAGTTAGCCTCTAATCTGGTCACGCACACCTGCTGCTCATGGTTTCTACTTCATGATGACCCTAGGAACCACTGTCCCTTGCTTCCAGTCACCTCCAAGATCTGTGCTCTGACACAAGAAGGGTCTGGTACATCGATTTCCAGCTTAGAAATATTCCTTTAGGGGCACCTGGGTGGCTCAGTGGGTTAGGCCGCTGCCTTCGGCTCAGGTCATGATCCCAGGGTCCTGGGATCGGGTCCCGCATCCGGCTCTCTGCTCAGCAGGGAGCCTGCTTCCCTTCCTCTCTCTCTGCCTGCCTCTCTGCCTACTTGTGATCTCTGTATGTCAAATAAATAAATAAAATCTTTAAAAAAAAAAAAAGAAAGAAATATTCCTTTAGCTGTCCAGAGATCAAAGCCTGAAGTCTTTAGAGCCGCACTGGCTTTTCCACCACAGGCTTTCCCTCCCACCAGCTTCCCGTTGCAATCCACACCAGTACACCTCCTTCTCTCTGATCCTATCCTTTTCCTGAACCCTGGGCCTTTTCTCCTCTAAATGATGATCTCTATCTCTCCAAGCCTGACTTACTCTTCAAAGCCCACCTCTCCCACAAAACCTTCTCAAACCCATAGGCTGGTATTCACTTCTCCATCCCCTAGAGACCCATAAAAGGGACTCTATATTGCAATACCAGCACTAATGATTCATTTACTTGTGTTCCTGTTGGTTTCAATAGGACATTAGAAGATCTATAATTGCACAGACAGCCTCACTTGCTTTTGAATACCCCGTAGTGTCTACCACAGTGCTTTGCACTTGGTTTAATGTTCATTAAAATTCTGTTCCATTGGATTAAATGATCTCGCGCATGCACGCAACCTATCAAATATCCCTCAACTGCCATTCCCCAGTTTACCAACCCCACACCCCACTGAGATCTCTCTTGATCTCAACCCACACTGTCCAGTACTGAAGTCACTAGCCACATGTGGCTATTTAATTTTAAACTCACATTAATGAAAGTTTAACCAAATTAAACCTTTGGATGCTCCATCACACTAGTTACATCTCCAGGGTTCTCTGTAGCCACATGTGGCTAGTAACTACCATACTGGACAGCACAGATACAGAACATTTCCATCACAACAAACAGTTCTACTGGAGAGTGTGGGTCCAGACACTGTTCCAACAATAGAAGCACAACCTTCCTTGCTGCGTGATTAGCCACATCACATGCTTGCCGAACAGCATGCAAGCCTCTGGCTAATTAAAATCCCCAGGTCTTTTTTGAATGAACAGCTTTTAAGCTCAACTCCCTTCATAGTGTACTTAGACAATTACTTCTGGGGATCTAAAGGTAATTTCCTCTCCACCATACCCCATTAAACCCTAATACATTTTATCTCTTCTGTTTTATCCATCCAGCTTATCAAGATCTTTGGTTTTTAATTCTGGCATGCTTTGGGCTATCCTAGCCTAGGTTTGAGTCACCTACACATTTTAAGTACTTCTAACTTCACATTAGTTGTTGATAAAAAATGCTGCCTATAAATAGGGGGAAGATATGATTTGTCATCCAAACCAGGACACTTTTCAGAGTGAAATGGAGTGCTATAAAGAAACTATGCTGGGGAACAGGCACTAAACTGGGACTGGGACCAGGGCACACCAGGGTGGATGGAACTTTGCCCAGGAAGATCACAACCAGACCGTCACTCGAGAGAGTCCTCCTGACTGAGACTGGACTAGTATTTAAAATCTGGTAATATGCTAACTCAATTTTATCTAATTTCAGACCACACTGCTCCATTTAATTCATGAAGCTAGCATGAGAAATAAAATATCTTAAGTTCAAATCATCTTAACTCCTCTTAGCCTTCAACATGTACCAACACGACAATTTTTTTTTCAGAAAGAGGGAAACATAATGTAAGCAGAAATAAAACTTACATATACATTAGAAAAATATGAGCAGAAAAAAAGAATAAATTTATAAAATTGAATATAGTATCTTCCTTGTGGTTATATCAGGACTCCAGGGATCCACAAAAACCTGCCTTGTACATGATAAATTAACAATGACTTAAAGCTAGATTTTCGGATTCAAACAAAAAGAAAGAACAGAAAAAAAAAATTTTTTTTCTGAACGTGTCAATTTAAAGAAATCTTACAGCTCATGGTGGTCACTAATAGTACTTGCCCTTCATCTAGTAACTGAGCCAGCAAAATCCTGGTAAAATCCTAACAGAGCATGGTGCCCAGATTTTCTAAGACGGTAAAGACAAAAACAAGTATGGAGGCTTGCAACTTGAAGAAGAGGATGTCACACTGTCAAACCCCGATGAAGGAAATAAAATAAAGATTTATGTGGAAGTCTGTTTTAGTGGATTTTATGCACAGAAATATGAATAAATTTGGACCCCAAACTGGACAAAATGTCCCATAAATTAATGTAGCTAAAAGTCAGATAAAGGTCACCGCATAAGTTGACCGGGAGAGAAGAGAGTAATACTAGACGGAGAGCAGAGAAGAGAGAGAGTCTGGCCCCCTCTAGCCAGCCCTGGCCACACTGTCCAGGCACTTCTTATCCTCTGAGCATGTTTCCTCATTCATGCAGGAAATCACTCTTGGCCCCGGGATACCCCCAGGCCGGCGGGAGGAGTGACCCCACCTCTCCCAAGTCCACAGGGACCATCTGGAACCCAAGTTCTCCAGCTTGAAAATCCTGCAATGCTACATGTAAGTGTTGAAAGAAATACTAAGGGCTTCTCATACACATTGAAAATACAGCTCTCATTAAAATGAAAATGAACGCTTTTTAGAATTGTCACTTATTTCTTGGATCTCCACAATGTGTAGCAAATGTCTACAATCCATCTTTTCTACTTTTAAGACATTTTTAGGGCACTATATAGTATTATTGTGCCTATGTCTTTTACTTATTTTTCAACATTTTTCTCATACAGATTATATGTTCTTCAACTTGAAATCAGATATGTGTAATTAGGTGCTTATAAATGAAATATTATTTCAACAAAATCTTACTTCTATTGAGCTATAATAGAATACTGAAATGAAGATTATATTATCTCTTAGGAAAATATTTATTTTCCTCTGAAGCCTAGATAGGGAAAAAGAACTTTCTAATCATTAGTTTGTGGGTTGAGTATATGTCATCCTTTTATTTTGGTCCTTATTTTAATTCCCAAGCTAATAGCAATTCACAGGCAGTTAAGAAACCCAATTTGATCAATTTTCTAAGTCCCTTGTTTTTCATTAGGACAATCCTTCAGGCTGGTGGCCTTCAATTAGTTTGGTGGATAGCTCTGGCTAATGTTTTAATGATCCCTAGCAAGAGAAACAAAAAAAGAGAAAAAAAATAGGGTGGTGGGAGATTTATAATGGTGAGGATAAGCTCGATCAGGCAGGGAGACAGAGTACATAACCACTAATTAACTCTCGTCATTTCAACATCTGGAAGCTAAAAGAGACACCCAAGTATCCCTGTGCTGCTGAGAAGTCAGTCCTTGAAGTGTGTGCTACAAAAAGTAGCCCCTAATCCTATATTCCCAGACACTAGGAACTTGTCAAACAGCCTAGCTAATAATACTATTACAACATCTAATTTTTGAGGGTGTAATGACACCAAAATACTTGCAAAAAAAAAAAAATGGAAGGAACAGTATAATCTCCTGCAAGTCTTCTAACTATCCCCTCTGCTTCCATCTTGCCTCTCTGCTGTCTAATTTACACACAGCAGACGGAATACTCTCTAAGAACAAACTAGATGGTATCACTCCTTTGCTTAAAACCCTGTAAAGATTTCCCGTTGCAATTAGAATGAAGTACAAAAATCTTTACTGTGGCAATAAGCCCTACATGATGTAGTCTGTAACCATTTACACTTTTAGCTTCACGACTTAGGAACCCAGTTATAATGGCTTAAATGCTAACACATAAATGAGCCAGAGATGCAAGCAGTTTACCTTAAACAAGTAAGGGCTTTCTTTTTTTCTCCTGTAACAAAAAGTCTAGAGGTTGGCAGTGCAGGGCTGGTACAGCTGCTTGACAAAATCATTAAGGAACCAAATTTTCTCTGGCTTCCTGCTCGGCCATCCTTATTATGTGCCTTTTGTCCTCATAGTTGCAAAACGGCTGCTCTATTTCCAGGCATTATGTCTATATTCCAGGCAGGAAGGAAAAGAAACAAAGGATGAAAGTACTGCATGCCAGTTGAGTCTGTGACTTTTAATCAGAAATATAATCATTTTCCCAGGATCCCCAACTGGTAATCATCATCTCCTTGTTCAAGACAGTATCACAAGGCTATTGCAACACAAGAAAATCAAGCGCTATGGTTTGACTTCATTTCCTAATCTCTTCACTCCATTCTCCATGCTCCAGCCATCCTAGCCTCTCTGTCACTCGAACAGCTTCTTCCTCCTTCCCATCTCTGGATCTTAACACTTGTGGTTCCTTTTGCCTAACTTTTCTCCAAATGGCTGCAGGGGTCCCGCCTTCACATCATTCAAGCCTCTGCACAAATGTCAACTCCTGCAGGCTGCTTTATCTGACTCTCTAGCAAACACAGTCCACCCCATCTCCAGTCCCTCCCCATCTCTTATTTTGTTTCACATTTGTTGCGGTGGTTTATTTTCTTTGTATCATGTCTTAGTATGTGAAATATTTTATTGTTTTGTCTTGGTGCTTATTATCGTCTACCCCCACTAGAATATAACCTCCTAACAGTGAGGTTTTCCCCTCTCTTCTCTCTGCCATCAGTGGTACCTGGTGCAGAGCAGGTGTGGAGTTGAGAGCCTGTTTCTGACTTAATGAATGGATCGATGGATTTCCTGACCTATCCCAAATTTTCAACCCTTTTCTTCACTGGATTCCTCCCTCATCTTTGACTCTGAAATGAGTAATAGCATATTGGTGCTTGATTCTATTTGAATTTTCAAATTACATTTCACGTTTTCTTAAATTTCCATATCGCTTAGTCGGCTTTTGTAAGCATGATTGTCTTGGTCATAAAATGTGTTCGAGGAAATGATTTCTAATTATTTAGTATATGCGGTGGACTTTTGATTCCCCTACCACTTAGAAGCCACTGTTTTTAATTATTCTAAATATCTAGGCCATGAACAATTTTTTCACATTTTCTGAGCGACCCCTTCTATGTTCTAGAGACCATTATTCAAAGCTGATCCTGAACCTTTTTCTTTCTTAAAGTCCAAGGGCATACATTAAACAATTTTTCAGAAACATCTCTAGACCCCTTATGAACTAAACAATCAATTTCCACACTCTCTCAGACAAGTCTCTAAATCTTTGAATACAAGTATTTTTGACTGACTGATTTTCGTTCCTGCTTCAAACTTGGTAAATGACTTCAATGTGACTTTCTTGTTCCAACTCTTTTTGCATTCCCTAGAATACATTTTGCAGAGCATTACAGAGGGATTCAATTTTCCTTATCCCAAAGATTTAACATTTTTTATGCTCAAAGCTTCCAAAGATTTTTTTGACGTAGATTTTTCCTTTATATTCATTTGTCTTGCGGCAGGGACAAAAAGCTAGGAGAGCAGGGGGGAAAAAAAAGAAAAGAAAAGAAACAGAAACAGAAACAGAAAAAGAAAGAAAGAAAGAAAAATGTACCAAGCTTAGAAATCTTTTCCTTTTCCCTCATGGGCATAAATGAGAACCTTTTCATGACCAATCTTCTAAGAACTCATTTTTCTTTTCACTCTAGCTTCACTGAATAAGGGTGGGGAGCATGGATTATCTGGGTAAAGTAAAAGTAAAAATAGTGCTAAAGCTATGCTCTTCTTGAGAAACCTGAGGCATGCTACATTAAAAAAAAAAAAAAAATCATCAAATTGTCCCATCCTGGAGTTTCTTTCTAAAGAGACAAGAAACATTTGGATACACCGAGCAAGAGAGTTAAATGTGTAAAAACGAAGCCTGGGCCCTATAGATGAACCAAAACTGATCTTTCCAGCCTTCGGTCCTAGTCCCTGGTGAACACTCATCATCTATCACCACAGCTATTCCTCCAACAACCCAGACTACTTGGTGAGGGCTGGGCTGCCCTGGTGATGGCCTGGGTTTAACATCAGGCCCTGGCTTGGTCCTGGGCAGAGTGACAACAGACAAGGCAGCCATCCCTCGAGCAAGGTAAACTCTTTCAGGAGATTATAGAATAATTATTAGCAACATCCCAAAGAGTGGCTGTTCAAAGTTTGCCAGAGTCACTGAAAGGCTTGCTTCTTCACTCTTTTTTTTTTTTTTAAGATCTATTTATGTATTTAGAGGGGAGGGTCAAGGGAGAGGGAGAGAGAAACCCAAGCAGACTCTGCCCCGAGTGCAGAGCCCAGGGCAGGGCTCAATCTCATGACCTTGAGATCACAGCCTGAGCCAAAACCAAGAGTCCTATGCTCAACTGACTGTGCCATCCAGGCGCCCCCTCTTCACTCTACTTTCACTGAATAAGGGTGAGAGCAGGGAACTAACCAGAAGTAAAAACAGTGCTAAACTAAGACTCCGTATTTGATGGGTGCAGGGTGGAACTTGGGAACCTGCATTGAACAAACTCCCCGGGCAATCTTGATGCAGATAACCTATAGGCAACACTCTGAGAAAAGACACCCCAAACTAGTTAATGGGCAAAAGGGAGGGATATGGCTTGGGTCTTGACAATTAAGCCTGTTCTCCAAAACTGATGCAAATACATTAGATTGCTGAATGGAAGAAACAAAGAAAAACCAGCATGGATGTATGAATAAATGAATGAGAGCCTTTATTCACTTATTTAACATTTATGGCAGGAATACGAAATGAAAGAATCTATGCCCCAGAAGTTCTCAGTCTCGAACAGAGCACAAGCAGCCACCATACCATGGAGGAAAGCAGGGCAGGGGCTGTGCAGAGTGGGGAGCTCAGATTTACTGGGCAGTGAAGCTGTGCCAAGCTCTGTGGAGACAGGTGCCCTATATACTCTGCCTGGTGGCATTGAGTTGTGCCTCAGAAGGGAGATGACATGTGAAGAAAGAATAAAATTTACCTGCTAACTAAGATGGGCACATTCCAAAGCACAGCCAGGCACAAGGACCCAACCACCTTTCCAATTCTGCCTCCCAGGGCTGGGTGCAAGGACAGAAATGGTGGAAGGTCATTTCCTTAAGTTGCCATCAAAGCCATGAATGTCTGTCTATGTTCACAACTTTCTCTTAGGTGTTAGCTGCAATTTGCAGAAATCACACCATATTTGCCACGCTCGTGTTAGCCACTGTAGACGCCCTAATTTATGCCTCGGAATTTTCCAGCAAGTGTGCATGATAAATCTCAGTCTGTGTCCTCGGCACTGTGTCAGTAAGGTGGACAATTAATTTATCATTCAGGCAGACTCTTTTCTCTGAAATTCCATAACAAGCCCTGTGTGGTGACTACAAGTACTTCAATTAGTTTGCAAAAGCAAGTTCACTCACTTTTTCCCCATTGCTTCGTGGTTACCCTTCCCTTCTGCTAGACATAGGCTGCAAGGTAGTAACAGAAGCTTGGAGAAGCAGCTAAGGAGAAGAAGGTAAATGCGTGCACTCAGAGACATCCCTCATGCCATATTTAACAGGTTCCAACATTATCAGTGCTATATGCTTGAATGAAATTTTAAAACAAGGGGAAAATTGTCTTCCTAGAGGATTGCACAGTGCATTTTTTTTGGTCCTGTCTGTGCTTTTATTAGTTCAACTTACTTAATTTTTGTTTACGAATTTTTTTTTGACTCTTTTTTTTTTAATTTTATTTTTTATAAACATATATTTTTATCCCCAGGGGTACAGGTCTGTGGATCGCCAGGTTTACACACTTCACAGCACTCACCATAGCACATACCCTCCCCAATGTGCATAATCCCACCCCCCCTCCCAACCCCCCTCCCCCCATCAACCCTCAGTTTGTTTTGTGAGATTAAGAGTCACTTATGGTTTGTCTCCTTCCC
>NW_019154120.1:15052410-15125512 GCF_002288905.1 Enhydra lutris kenyoni | reverse complement strand
CCGCTCGGGTTTGCTTTTGGGAGCTTTTGTCCCCTGAGCGCTTTCCGCAGAGTCCGCAGGGCGGGGATGAAGATGGCGGCCTCCCGGTCTCCGGCCCGGAGGAGCCGAGAGCCCGGGGCCCCACTCCTCAGTGCGCCCGCAGAGAACAGCGCCGATTTACTCCCGTCACCCTGGCCTCCGGCCGCGCTCCGAGCTGACCGAGCCTGCGACCGGTTCAAGGTAACCCCGAGCTGTGAGCTCACTCCTCAGCTCCGTCTCTGTAGCCGGCTTCCCCGTTCTAATACCTGTAAGCTCTGCGACACTCAGACACCCCCGATCCTTCTGTGACCCTGCGGGACCTGAGGCCACACTGACCCGGCATGGGCTTCACCCCAGTTAAGCCTCTGGAGCGATGTCCCTCAGCGGAACAGACTTTTAAAAGTCCCGATTTTGTGCTCCGCTGCTCCGCCGCTTGCTGGGAGCCGGCCCCTCCCCCGCAGTATCTTCCCGTCGCTTTGGATTCACTTCTCCGCCAGTCCTACCTTTCCGAAAGTGGTTGATTTTCTGTTTCTAGAGTTGCTGTTCTTCTTCTCTTCGATCTCCCGTTGGATCTGTAGGTGTTTGCAATCTTTAGATAAGCTATCTAGCTGATCTCCCGCTACCTGAAGTAGTCTCAGCTGCTACTTCTCCGCCATCTTGACTCCCTCACCCTATTTACGAATTTTATCATCTCCTTCAACCAATTAAACTCTTTTCACATTATACATAAAAGAAAATCTAACAATTGTTGAGCTACGAACAGAAAATATTTTTAAATTACACCTCTCTGATCAGTCACTCATTGATGATATAATCAAACCAGAAGAATCATCAGAGGCCACGTACCTGTGAGCTAGTGCTATTCCGTAACAAGCAAAGTACAGAAACTGGGAGGAAGTGTTCACAAACTTCTATAGCAATTTGACAGAGACATATTCTTTTCAATTAAATCCAAATATAAATTTTAAATTTGGGCTTGTCTATCTTTTTTTCATTTCATTATTCTATTAAGCCACTTTTATTGTGCTTTATAAACGCCCTCACAATATAACAGATTAGAAAATAAAAGCAGCCAGCCTATCAGCACAGATGGTTTGAGATGCCCTCATCTAAGATTATCCTCAGACCTATAATAATAATAATTACAATATTAATTTACAGTTGCACAGAGTTTTCTGTTTTTCAAACATTCCCTTGGTGGCATTCACTTGATAGCAACCTTGCTAATTATCAATTTCCATCTCACAGAAGAAATTCGTCTCCCGAGAGGTTAAGTGAATCATCCATAGGTCACACAGCAAGCCTGCGGTAGACATAGGACTATGACCTGTGGTCCCTTATTTTAAGAAAGACATTTTTTTTTCTCCTACTATAATGCAAAACCATCACCTAAAGGAGGAAATTTTAGAAAACTTAAGAAAACCTACCGACATTAGGAAGAAATGTTTTAAAATTTTTCTAAGACGTAGTTCAATGGCAGTTTTCAAAAGATGCTTTTCTGTTTATGGAGGATTTGAATGATGGCAGAGACATTAAGGATCTGTAACTTATATACCTCCCCTCGTATTATACAGATGGGGAAAACAGACCTAAAAATATAAGTGCTACTTATCAACAGAGTCAAGCAAAGTCAAGCGAGAGAGATGCTACATCTCCTGGACCACTGCCCTTTCCACTTGGAAGCAAAGCCTCTGTCACTGATTTATCCAACACTTATTTATTGAGCACCTACTGTGTACCAGGGGCTATCCTAATGTGAAAGATACAAACAAGCAAAAATCCCAGCCCTCTTGCAGCTTACATTCTAGTGGGGACAGACAGATGACAAATATTCAAAATAAGTGAATTAAACATGTTAGCAGTAAGTACTATGAGGATAAAAAGAAAAGGAGGAAGGGAGCCTTGAGAGGAAGGGAAGCAGGAATTTTAAGTAATCAAGGTGACATAGACCAGTCTTTGCTCAAATACACACATTTATATTATATATGTATATATAATATATTTATTCAGTTTCTCCAAAATGTCATTGCTTTTAGCCAATGACAGAAGTGCATTTAGAGCAAAATCATAGTTCACTAACCTTCACAGGAGGTAAAGCCTTTGAAACAAGAGACTTTGAAGATATAAATGCCCCGGAGAAGTTTTATGTCTTATTCTTGCCATCTTCCTGATCCAAGGGACAGAAATGAAAGAGAGCAGATGCACCTTTTATCATTAATTAGCAAGTGTTTATCCTGCTCCCCTAACATGCTTGGATCTGTAACTGAATTATGGAAAAAACAAAAAGAAGATATTTGGTCCTGTCTTTGGGGAATTTACAATCTAGCTTGGATGATTAAAAAATATATATACAAAAGAACATACTTAAAACATCTCAAGAGCCACACAGGGTGAAAGTAAGCAAGAGTGGCTATAGGATGGGCAAGGCTACAGGGCACATTGAGGAAGCTGTTTACGTAAGTCCTAGGTGGGAATCTCTAGTGGGCACTGTATTTTTTATGGGACCCCAAAACTCTCCTACCAAGGAACTCCACCCATTCATCAAACAACAATGTAACAAGCATGCCTAATATCTTATTTTCCTTTGTAGCTAATTTATGGGGAGGTGGAAGTATTCCTCAAGGACAAGACCTAAGACCAAGTGGGCATCTGGGTGGCTCAGTCAGATGGGCATTTGCCTTCAGCTCAGGTCATGATCTCAGGGTCCTGGGACTGAGTCTCGAGTCAGGCTCCCTGCTCATTGGGGAGTCTGCTTCTCCCTCTGCATCTGCACCCTGCCCTCCTGCCCCACTCACGCACTCTCTCTCTCTCAAATAAATAAAATCTTAAAAAAAAAAAAAAAAACAACAACAAGAGAAAATGAATAAGAGACATCAGGAAAATGAAACCATAGCATTCCTTTAATGCCTTTAGTATTATTTTATTTCTTTATAATGTATTTGAGAAAGAGAGAGAGAAAGACAGAGAAAGCACACCTGAGTGGGGGGAGGGGCAGAGAGAGAGAGAATCTCAAGCAGACCCCAAGCTGAGTGCAGAGCCCCAGGCAAGGCTCAACCTCACAACTCATGAGATCCTGACCTGAGCTGAAACCAAGAGTTGGATGCTTAACTGACTGAGCCATCCAGGCACCCCACATTTAGTATTATTTTAATTAACAAACAAGAATCCATGCCTCAATACACGTGAACTGTTGTCGTTCTTTTGGCTGAAAGAGTGTAAATCTTTAATATCCATGTGGCTTAACATGATGCTTGTTTTCTGGGCTTGTGCTACATGTCACAGAGAGAATAATGACTTATTGTGGATTTATGAAGGAGGTCTATAAAATTTTATTTTATCTTATTTAAAACAAGAGTCAGGGAATTTATCCCACTGGATGGTAGTAACAGCTTTTTATTACATCAAAGCTGGTAGTAGCTTATGGAGGAAAAATTGCCCTTCGATGGTGTCTAACTTCATGACCTAAATGAAATGAGATAGATAGTCCGCCCCTGGATGATTCTTTATATTGTTTGAAATTAAATAAATAGATAAAAGGTAGCGAGGGAGAGAAAGAAAGAAGGAAAAGAAAGTACTAGTAGTAAAGCGCATCTTCATATAGTGCAGTGCTGTTGAGACCACACAGTGAGGTGCCAAAATGACACAGGTTGGGGATGACTCAGAGCAAGTGCACCTCTAGTACAACGGACAGTGGCCATCTCTGTCATTGGTTTAAGTAAATTACAATTCCTTAAATTTAGTTAACTATTAGAAAAAAACAAAACAGAACAAAGAAAACCATGATAGAGCTCTGGGAATATCTGGGAAATAAGTCATTCTACGTTACTAAGCTAGGGTTGACACTGTATAACTTTCAGCATCTAAACTATTTTTATTATTTCAATTTGAATAGAAATCCCATTTTCTTAAGTAAGGAATGTGTGTACCTCCACAACATTTAGTCTCCACTTTCAGGGCATTTGTAGATAGAACTATCTTTTCTTTTCACATCCATCTGCCATCCCAGTAGACCAAAGGTACACTCCCCAGGAAGCAGAAGTGTGTTTCATTCACCTCTGCTCTGCACAGAGTAGATGATCAATAACCTTAGTGGGATGAGTCCGCAGTGCCCTTGCCATGTCTACTGCAGTGCCTTCAAAGATTCTTTCAATGATGAGTCAGACATCACCATGAATAACCGTTACTGAGCCAGACTAGAAAACATTCCCTCGGGTCCCACTCAGGAGCGCAGGACTGTTTGCCTCTATATTAACCGGTCCCAGACACTGTGGGGGTTTTTTAATTCAAAAACTCATAGTTTTGGCTACTTCTCATCTGCTGGGACACTAGACAGACCACGACACTTTTTTCAGGTGCCTTGGCAGAGTAATGCATTTCAAGTGACAGTCCCAGGAGTAAAAAGGGTCCAATGAGTGAAAATGTGAGTTGTAACAGAAGGACTTTGTGAACTCTCTCCTGACAACTCAGACCCTCCCTTCCCACCTTGTTTTTAAACTGATTTTTGGGCTCTCAAATATGTATCAGAAAGATGAGACCAGTGATTGCATAGTTGAAATGTTGCATTTTCCAAACCAAAAAACTTTTGTAGGTTTACAGATTCCTAAAAATCGGGTCTCTTCAGAGGTAAATGTTTCCTTGGAACTCAAAGATTCTACAACCTTGTAAGCTACTGAGATTGTAAAACTCGTATTTCAACGTGACACAGTGTTTGGCCACACACTAGACATTACAGATCTTCAGTCTTCTTACCAAACAGAATCAACTCGAGGATTTATGTTAATATTTATAAAGTATTTAGAACTTCTTAGATAAAAAATTTTTGGCAGAAATACTGGAGTTTTATTGTGACATTTATAACTCTAAAAAACACACTACTTGTAACAATGCCCATTTTAAGCCTCTTCTGGTTTTCTCATACATTATCTAATTTGATCCTCACGCTGACCACTCATAAATATAGGCCAGTGTGAGATCTTTATCAGTTAATCTGTAATACTAAATTCTCAAATTTCATTTGGTTCTAAAACTGGCCTCCTGAATTCTCTTTATGCTAGATATTATTCATTTCTTGTGTAAATGTCAGGGGCCAGTGAAAAACAAACTCACATTCTGCCATTTGGTATGAAGCAAGGAATTCTAAACCAACATCATTAGTGTAGTCAGTACTGGTGGTAAGCACTGCAAATACTGAAGATGTGTTTTAAAGTTAGAAGGCAGGCTTCTCCTCCCCTCATGGCCTTCTTCTGACCATTTCAAGTTTCCCTAGACTTTATTAATGTACATCATTCTGTCGTTCAGAAAATTTAATGTTTGTAATATGAATGTGGCAATATTTCTCTAAGATATACACTGAAGAAGTGGACATGTCCATAAATAGATAAGTTTTTATTATAGGTATTTGATATTTATTAAAGGAACAGCAGCCGATAAAAGTTACAAAAATAATGGAATTTATATTTCTTACTTTTTAATGTGAAATTAGTCTACAGTGAGTACCCAGTATCTCTGATTTAGGCATGCCTTAATTATAATTTTAAAGCATTCATTATAAGCTCATTCTAGACAAATTTGAATGTTATTTGGAGATTTATAAGGTTGCTACACACACACACACACACAATTTTTCATAATTCCTTTCTCTAATTTCATTTCCAACAGTGAAAAAAGCAGAGTGTAAAAAAAAAAAATCTCTTCTTGCATGGTTGTATTTTACCTCAAGATTATCTATTAGATGTTACTTCACATAATGCTAAATTACTGTGAAAAACTCTGGAATTACGGAGGAGGCTTGTGGGGATACAAAATGAATATATTAGGACTCAAACAGGTAAAGTCAATCTCTAATTCTTAGTATACTAATGGCCATCTGTGGTGTGACTTAAGAGGTACATCCAGGATTGTAAAGTAATTTCAGAGAAAAAGAGAAGAATAAAAAAAGTGGGTCTATTGAATGTCTTACTATAAAGGGCTTCTCCAGCCTTTTTAGAAAAGGTACCCATTTTTAAAACACTTCCTGTTAGGTAGAGCAGGGGAATATCCTAAAAGAGTCTTCAATTCTTAAGAAAGGGAGAAAAAAAGCATGACAAGTTCCTTTAAAAAATGTTTTACATGTCCTCTAAAATAGCAGACAGGGGAAAAATGAGCCCAAAAGCTTTGAACCCAAAATGATAAAACCAGAACAAAAGAAAGCCAAGCAAAATCCTAAGGAAATCAGATTTCATAACCAAGAGACGTTAAACTCACATACAGGGCTTCTGTAGCAGCTGTAACAAATTAGTACAGTTGACTCTTGAACAAGGTTGGGGGTTAGGGGCACCAACCCCTCCACAGTCAAAAATCTAGAAATAACTTCTGACCCTCCAAAAATTTAACTACTAACTGCCTACTGCTGACCAGATGCCTTACTGACTAATGTAAACAAATAATACATATTTTGTATGTTATACGTATATGGCATATTCTTATAATAAAGTGATCTAGACAAAGGAAAATGCTATTAAGAAAAATCATAAGGCAGAGAAATACATTTACAGTACTAGACTGGGTTTGCCCCAAAAAAGCCACATATAGGTAAACCCATACAATTCAAACCTGTGTCGTTCAACGGTCAACTGTAAACAATGTACATTTATTATCTTACAGGTCTGGAGTTCAGAAGACTAAAATGGGTCTCACCATGCAACTCTTGGTCTCAGGGCTGTAAGTTTGAGCCCCATGTCAGGTGTAGAGATTACTTAAAAATAAAATCCTTGGGGCGCCTGGGTGGCTCGGTCCTTACATGTCTGCCTTTGGCTCAGGTCATGATCCCAGGGTTCCAGGATTGAGCCCTGCATCAGGCTCCCTGCTCGCCAGAAAACCTGCTTCTCCCTCTCCTGCTCCCCCTGCTTGTTGTGTTCCCTCTCTCGCTGTGTCTCTCTCTGTCAAATAAATAAATAAAATCTTTAAATAAATAAGATCCTTCAAAAACAAACAAACAAATCAAAATGGGTCTCACTGGCCCAAAGTCAAGGCGTCAGCAGAGCTGTATTCATTCCTTGCAGGAAGTTCTATGGGAGAAACTATTTCCTTGCCTTTTCCAGCTTCTCCAAGCTGCCTGCATTCTTGACTCACAGCCCCTTCCATCTTCAGGGTCAGCCGTGCAGGTCACATCTTGTTCACGCTTCCACTCTGTGACTCTTCTGCCTCCCTCTTCCACATTTAAAGGACCTGCTTTAGTTTGCTGTGGCCGCTGCAACAAGGCTCTTCCTGAAGCCTGGAAGCTCTTTCTTCTGAGGGCTGCGGGGGAAAGATCTCCTCCAGGCCTCTCTCTTTGGCCGAGAGATGACATCTTCTCCCTGTCTTCAGATGGTCTTCCCTCTATACGTGTGTCCACAAATTTCCTCTTCTTACAAGGACACAGTCATATTCGATTAGGTTCTGCTTTAACACACTTACTTTAACCTGATTACCTCTGCAAAGGTCCTATTTCCAAATAAGGTCCTAATTTCCAAAATATCTCACTTTGAGATAATGGGAGTCAGGACTTCAACATATGGAATGGGGTGGGATTACTCAATTCAACCCGTAATAGGACCCTTGTGATTACATTGAGTCCACTTGGATAATCCAGGACAATCGCCTTATTTTAACGTCAGCTAATAAACAGCCTTAACTCCACCTGCTTCCTTAATTCCCCCTTTGTGGTATAAAATAACATTTTCACAAAGACATGGATACCTCTGGGAGGGGCCATTATTCTATTGATCACACTCGCTTTATCTTTTTTATTTAATATCAAGTTTTGTTTGTTAAGAAATCTGGTATATTTGGGGTGCCTGGGTGGCTCAGTGGGTTAAGCCTCTGCCTTCAGCTCAGGTCAAGATCTCAGGGTCCTGGGATCAAGCCCCGCATCAGGTTCTCTGCTCAGCAGGGAGCCTGCTTCCCCCTCTCTCTCTGCCTGCCTCTCTGCCTACTTGTGATCTCTCTCTCTGTGTCAAATAAATAAATAAAATCTTTAAAGAAAAAAAAGAAATCTGGTATATTTGCTATATGTTGATGCCTGATATATTTTGGATAATTAATAAATGTGGACTATTGGGGAAAAAAATGCTGTTTCAGTGAGGGGTGATACAACTGATAAACGTACATAGAGCCACATACATTTTAGAGTTAAATAGAGAATTCTAGAAATTATAAACTCAGATTATATATATATATATATATATATGCTATTTTTTAAATAATTAAAAATTTAAGTATGTGTGGACATAGCCAAAACCCTAGAAATGACTTTGTCATTTTTGTTTTATGTTGACATTGTATCATAAAACCAGATAATACCTAAACATTTTTATTATGTTAGTATTACATACTTAAAAACATACATACATACTTAAAAACAAATTAGTAGCCAACTGCATTTAAAGTATAACTATACCATTAAATAAACTTTACTTCTAAAAACATTCTTGTGGGGAAGAAGGCAAACATTTTCTCAAATGTCAAGAAGGAGTCAAAATTTATAAACAAGATGTGGAGTTCACATAAAGCCATCCCAGAACAAAATAAAGTAGGAACTAGTTCTTTTTCAGAAAGAAAGTAAGTTCCAGTTAGCTGGGAGTTCTATAAATCACATTTACCCATTCTACTAGTCCCATAGAAAACTGGGCCTGACATTTAATAATATAAAAGCCTAATTTCTAATAAATAATTTTACTGAAAAAAATCATAAAAAACAAATAGTTCCTGAACCTGGAAGTGTTCTATAAAAATCCCAACATGGGGTCTGGATTCAAACAAAAGAGCAAGAGGAAAAAGCAGCAGTACAACTTACCATACAGGTTTCCTGTGCATGAGATAGATACATTTCAAGTAACAACAATACAAGATAGGTAGGTAGTATTTGAAACTGTGGAAACAGCACCTGGGTGGCTCAGTCAAACATCTGACTCTCGATTTCAGCTTGCATCATGAATGATTCAGGGCTGTGAGACTGAGCTCCGAGCAGAGTCTGCTTGAGATTCTCTCTCTCCCTCTCCTTCTGCCCCTCCCCTCAACCATGCTCTCTACATACATACATACATACATACATACATACATACATACATAATGTGGAGACAGGCTCAGAGAAGTTACATGATTTATCCAAGCTCAAACAACTTGTAGGGATAGAACTGGAACTTGAAATTTGAACTCAGGTTTGTCTGACTGGCAAAACTCATGTTCTCCATCTGAAGGAAATATACTATATGGATTTCTAATCTCTTTAGTTATAGGATATACTTTTAATACGAGTATATAACTCTATATATCATAAATGTTCAAGTTAAGTATTCTCTTTAGAAAAACATCCAGCTCATATGTTAGGGGTTATGGGCTGAGCCTAGTAGTTTTAAGTAACATGTTTTAAAAGGGATATAAATTCTATGTTTACATTTTTGTTTCCAAGATTTGTCTCCTAATTTGTGAATTTTTACAACTAAGGATTTCTGCTCTAATCAGGACAGTTAGAACTTTATGGGGTGCTCGTTCTGTTTTGTCCATTTGATTTCCTTAGTCAGCCTTTGTGTTAAGGCAATAAAATGACACAAGGTCTCTCATCCGGAGCACAGCATTGTTGTTGTTGTGCTCCAAGGATGCACAAGGATGCTCCAAGGTTTATGGGAGGCTTGCTTCCTGGCTTATCTTTGTCTAAATGAGATTTCAGGTGTCAATGATTTAGTAATTCAAATCATTTAAGAGTGGGTACATCTATGCTTTGAGTCCAGGTAAGTCAAATACCTACTGAATGTAGGATAGTTTTCATAACTGATGTTATATGGTCACAATAGGACTTTTCTAGTACTTAGTAATAATAACAACAACAGTAGCAGCAGCAACAACAACAATAATAATAGTATCTACTTTGAAGTTTGCATTCAAACAAAAGAGCAATGACAGATGAATTTTTAACCTGAAAACCATCATCGGGATATTCTTTTAAAATAAGAGTGGAATTTTTCTCCAGCTAGAAAAAAATCATATGAGGCAGGTAGCTCCAGCAATAATTACTGATGGATAACAAAATCTATTAAAAAACAAAAGTGTCCTTTTAATACAACTCTATATTGCTAGGGTCATTATGTCCAAAACAATCTTCTGAATTAAGAATGAATTTTAAGAGCAAGAAATATTCATTTAAAAAAGATCCAAAAAGAGAGAGATATTTCCTTGTTTCATGTTTCCTAAGTTTAAAAAAATTATGGGAATTAGTAACCTGCAATTAATCTGCTATATTTGTGCACTTCTCATTAATCAAAGTGCTTTCCATTGTAACCAATGAGATAGAGCACTGGGGCAGTATTTCTTCATTAGTGCTGGTTGGCTTGTTCTTGGTTTTTGTTTCCTACTGAAAAAAAATTAACTGGTGATAATGAAATGGTGTCTGTCTTGTTACAGGTGTTGTATCGTGAATCACTACAACCTTCTTTGGGATTGCTATCCATATTATTGGAACATGACATTTACTAAATTGAGGTGGCTAGTCTCAAGGAAATGAGGTCACACATATTTTGTAATCCATTTATATGCATGGATATAAAATATACATTTGCTTGGATGTAAGGAGAAAAAATTTCTTTTCAACAGAACTAACGAGAAAAATGAGGTATTTTCTTTCCAAAAATACCCATGCCCTATGTGTCATTACACAATAATGATTGACAGCTGCCCAGAGGGCTTAGTCTCAGGAAAGGCTAATAAATGACCAAAAGAAAATCGCTCATTAGGAGCTAGAAAGCAATGACTTTTTATATCCTACAGCTAAATTTGTGACAAACATGATTATTGGCCTTACATTTTCCAAATGGTCTCCCTTCTTTCATTACAGTACAGAAATACACACTACTGCAAGTCAGCATGTCTTCTAGATGATTCCAGTAGAGGAAAGCTACCTGTAAACAGCTTGGTTACTCAGAAATGCACTGACTTCAAGAACAATATTTCAATCCCAGTCATTCCCTCCTCATACTTGAAGGTCATGTTCTTAAAGATCCCTGTGGGAGTAAAACTGCAAGTTGAGAAACTATCACTATAGAAAAGATGAGGCTGGAAGTCACAGTCAGAAAAGAATCTAATAAGAAGTCTTTATACCTCCATTCATTAGATGTGTGTGTGTGTGTGTGTGTGTGCATGTGTGAATATGTGTGTACAAATACTGTACACTAAATAAAGATAATTAACAAAGATGTTTCACTCGTTTTAAAATTTAAAATAATGGGTACTATACTATTAATTTTCATTTGTCTCTCCTAGCTCCCCAGAAATTTCTCAGGATCTCTTTTCCCCATAATTTCAGTGTCCTAGGTTTTGCTTTGCTTTGCTGCACAGAATACTCAGGGTAAAAGATTTTCTGCATGTTCTGATCCATTCAAATGTTCAACTCAACTCTAATTTGATAAGCCCTTATTAGGAAAAGAAAATATTTTAGGGGGCACCTGGGTGGCTCAGTCATTGGGTGTCTGCCTTCAGCTCAGGTCATGATCCCAGAGTCTTGGGTTCAAGCTCCACATCAGGTTCCCTGCTTGGTGAGAAGCCTGCTTCTCCCTTTCCCGCTGCTTGTGTTCCCTCTCTTGCTGTGTCTCTCTATGTCAAATTAATAAAATCTTTTAAAAAAATTTTTTATAATAAAAGAGCATTTATTTAAATATGTAAATGGTCCAGAAAGACTTCAACTAGAAAACAAAAAATGAATCCCAAAGTTTCCCAAATGCTTCCTCCACAACAGTCTCTGCCCCATCAAGCACCTCTGATTTAGGCCAGAAGTTAGCAAACTATGGCTTATTTTTTTTATACTTGTCTATCTAATACTTTATTTTATTAAAATCAAAGTTTTACATATCTAAGTCTTCTCATCTACAGTTTGAAGATTATTAATGTTTTGTCCATCAGCAATCATACATAAAATTATAGTAGTTTTATGGTTTTTATTTTTTAATTTTTTAAATTTTAATTCCAATATAGTTAACATAGAGTGATATATTAGTTCCAGATATACAATACAGTGTTCAACATTTTCATACATCACCTGATGCTCATCAGGACAACCGCTCTCCTTAATCCCCATTCCTGTTTCCCCATCCTCTCACCCACCTCCCCTCTGGCGACCAACAGTGTGTTCTCTGTAGTTACAAGTCTGTTTCTTGGTTTGTCTCTCTCTCTGTTTTTCCTTTTCTCATCTGTTTTGTTTCTTAAATTCCACATTGGAGGGAAATCATATGGTATTTGTCTTTCTCTGACTGATTTCCACTACTTATTTTTTATACAGCCTGCAGCTTAAGAATTATTTTTACATTTTTAAAGGGTTGGGGAAAAATCAAAGGAATACATCTGCGACATTAAAAATTATATGAAATTCGAGCTTCCGTGTCCATAAATAGAGTTTGATGGGCATGCGGCTACACTCATTCATTGATGGCTCGCCTACGGCTGCTCTGTGCTGCGACTGCAGAGCTGTGTAACGGTGGTGCCCAGGCTGGCCCGCAGAGCCTCAAGTCCTCAATATCTGACCGTTTACAGAAAAGGTGGGCCAACCCTTGGTTTACAAGGCAGCATCCTCCAATACATCAAATTACACATTCTCAGTCCTGTCTGTGATGATCCCACGAGCAAATTATGTCATCAGTCCATCCCTCTTCATTAATGCAATGTCATTCAAAGGCAGGATTTTACTTTGTCTTTTCTTCTCTTGTCTTCCCCAACCCCAAATGTCTAACTCTTCTCCTTTGGGGGGTTTGGGGGGTATTTTTGTTTTGTTTTGATTCTAATAGGAATGACTTTATTGTACATAAAACCCACCTAGCCCTGACCCCAGCAGATATTTATTTCAGATCTAATCACTACTGCACGAGTTTCCTTTACCCAACCACCAGAAATCTGCCCCATCAGATTCTCCTACCATTTCTCAGGCTCCTGAATTAATTTCAGAGCTCCCTCATACATTCCACTGGGACTTCTGTTTCACCACAGGGAGGGCCATCCCGCTGACCAACTGCTGCCACCATGACTGAGTTGTTGACTGATCTTCTCTTGGCTGCTCTTTCCAAAGCATGGGACACACCCTGATTCCATGCAGTACTTACGAAACCAAGCCTTTAATAAAGTCTTAGGGATGATGGAAGAAAGTGTAACACAAAACATAAACGACAACTGCTACTAAAGTGGCCACTTTTAAAGCCTAGGGCCCCAAACTTAATAGGACCAGAACCACCCATTTCCAAGAAGTCACCACCCACCTCCTCACCTTGGTATCTGGGACCAGGTATCTGGGACCCATCAGATGTGGAGGAAGTTGCCCTTCCCAAGCCAGGGCCCACTGCCTGTCTTATTCCATGTCTGAGGACATTAACCTTTCCCCCAGGCATCCCTTCTTATCAAGGCAAACCATGTCATCAAAGACTAGGGATTGATTTGGCACCAAGGCCCAGACAATAAAAGTCCAAGTCTGTCAGTTCAGTTTTCCCAAAAATTCTGAATTGTCTTCCGCTCTCTGCAGTAATCTTTTCTCTAAGATGAAGTGACAAGAAAATCAGATGTGTCTTTCTCTCTTGAGTCCTGTCTTAACTTAAAATCCTATCTAGATCATATCATAATTGTCAAGCATAAAGCATCTGTATTTAAATTTAGAACGTGTGTGTTCGGGAGGGGTGTTCACCAACTATATTCCATAAAAGCATAAATAATACAGCAAATCTCCACTATTTAACACAACTTAACACTTCAGTGTAAAGCATTTTTATTGAATTGCCTCACTGTCAACACATCCTGAGAGCAAAGGGTTGGTATTTGCTTTATATCTGCATAACTGATAATATCCACCATAGCGGAATATTCCACAATTGTATATTACATATTTTTCCCAGAATAAGAGCATGGTCTGTTCCAAATGGGGGGAAATCCCCATAACTCTTTAAAAGATAATGTTTCAATCTAAAATATAAAACTGTAAAACTTTAGGTTTTAGTCTGAACAGAAACTGTAACCAAGAACATTACTCTTTTCAAAAAGGTATAAAGAAGCACAGTGGTATATATTAGAATTTCAAAAAATTGAACACCTCTTTGGAGAGGAACAGTTTTATATTCTACTTGCATCTGTTTTTCAGAACACGAAGATCAATTAGCATTTTACACAAAATTGTCTACCCACCCTTTTTTAAACTCATGAAAAATTTTCTGTTTAAGCCTTTTTAAAATACTTTTAGAGTTTTTAGATTCTCCTGGACTTGAAGATTTGGGCTTCCAATTATCTACGTAAGGTTTAACTATGTCCTTCCAGTTTCAGAGGTAGGTCAGTAGAGACCTGTCTATACCAAGCAAACACAAGTGAAAGACATGGTCTTATGTCCCAGTGCAGTTCTTTCTGCCTACAGGTTCTGTCCCCATGCTTTGATAACATCACCTTTTTCCCAAGTCAATCAGAGAAAGATAATTATCATATGATCCCTCTGATAGGAAGAATTTGAGAGGCAGGGCGGGGGGCTTGGGAAGAAAAAAATGAAACAAGATGGGATCAGGAGGGAGACAAACCATAAGAGACTCTTAATCTCACAAAGTGAGGGTTGCTGTGGGGTTGGGGGGTAGGGAGAAGGTGGTTGGGTTATGGACATTGGGAAGGGTATGTACTATGGTGAGTGCTGTGAAATGTGTAAGCCTGATGATTCACAGACCTGCACCCCTGGGGGCAAATAATACATTATACGTTAATAAAAGTAATTTAAAAATAAATACTAGTACAGGAAAAAAAAATCACATTTTTCCACCAAAAAAAAAAAAAAAGTCATGGTCTTATGCATTTTGTAGAGAGTGTTCCTTTCCTGGTCTGTCCACTCTGGTCTTATTGTTGTTATTATAAATAAGATAATCCATCTTATTTTACTATGTATCAGTTTTGTCCACTCAATATTTAGGGTCTTCAGCAATAGTAAAGAGGTTATCTTAATGTAAGCCTTCATAAAGACAACAAAAACATTAGATTAGTTGAGAATGACTAAATCACAGTGTAGGATATATATATATTGCATAATTTATTAACAAATACTTATAAATATATATTAAATCAAGTAAGATATAAATTCATCATAAACCAATAAATACTTTCTATAACTCTGTAACCTCTCTTTTTTCAATGGGGAAGCAGTCTAGCTTTAAGTCAGAACCAGAGGAAATAGGAGTTACCTATTGACTTAAGAAAAGTATCTGCTGAGGGACACCTGGGTGGCTCAATCAGTTAAGCGTCTGCCTTTGGTTCAGGTCATGATCCCAGAGTCCTAGGATCAAGTCCCACATAGGGCTCCTTGCTCAGCAGGGAGCCCGCTTCTGCCTCTGCCTGCTGTTCGCCCTGCTTGGGCTCACTAACTTGTTCTCTCTCTCTCTCTCTGACAAACAAATAAACAAAATCTTTAAAAAAAAAAAAAAGTATCTGCTGAAAATAGGATTCATTTGATCATAGAATGCACATAAACATATTCTGAGCTGACACCAACTGTTACCCCATTAATAGAATATATTTTTTAACATAATGAAGTTTCTGAATACAGTTCTGGCTTGCAAATATTCTTAAAAGAAGTTTAATAACAGCACAATGACATGTGCTCTCCATCCCTAAAATACACTCAGGCCACCAAGATTCTGTGTTGGCCAATTACGAGGTGTGAAATCAGCTCACCTCCAAGTCAATTCCAGCAGATCCTGTTCTCAGGTCAAAGGAATGCATAGATTTACACACAGCAGTTGGTTCCTTATCCTGATTTTCCTACCAAATGTATAAAAGATACAAGGCAACTGTACTCAACTCTCTGTAGGCAGCATTTTTACAAAAACCAACCAATTCCTTTCTAAAGAAAAAGAATCAAGGCTGAATAGCTAGCTATGTTGAATTTTTACATATACATTTGTATGGGTTTTGGTTTACCTCTGGATATAAAATATCCTCATCCATCTATTATTTTTCCATCAGAAGTCACTTTCTCTCAAACTACCAGTAGTATTTCTGGCATTATCTAAGAGAGATTTCTAACATTAATATGAAACGCAAATTCATAGCTTCTTAGGTGTTGATTCTCTTAAAAACTGAACTTTTCCAATCTGACATTTCCTTTCAAAAAAGATGCTGCCTCTTATTGAATTTGTGATTAGCTGTTCTAATTCATTATTATTAAAATGTGTGTGTGTGTGTGTGTGTGTGTGTGGGTAAGAGACAGACAGAGACAGAGGAGAATGAGAAAATAAATATGCTAAAAACCTTAAGCCCAAGGTGCCTCGTTAGCGCAGTAGGTAGCACTTCAGTCTCATAAAAACCTTAAGCCTTCAACTTCACACTTTGCAGACAGTTTCTTTATGAGTAAAGTAAGTTTAGTGTATCTACAGGTCTCTTTGGAGGCGTAGCTTTCGCTTACTCACAAGGTTTTCTGTATAACATATAAGATATTTCAGGGTATTAAGAGCCCCCAAAAGATCAGCAATCAGGGCGACAGTGGTGAGGAACAGCTGTGAATGCAGGCACGGAGTTAAGTTATTTATGGAAGAGAAGTATCAGGTAAACCTAGAGATTCTGCTAAGGTTTTATTAAGAAGGACAGTAAGCTGCATTAGCAAGGCTGAGTAAAGACTAAGCTGATACAACAACAACAACAAGAATACAGACGAAGTTTATTTCTCTTCTGTATAGAACATGAGGCAGCCCTGCTCCATGAGGCCGCTCAGACAGGCATTCCTTCCAACGTGGAACCCTTAGAACTGACATAGTCAAAGTTGAGTTGGCCCCCACATCCCTTTTTCCAGTCTACGGCTCTCACAGGGAAAAGTGGGAAAAGTAAGTCTAGAACAAGTAATTTCCTTCCAGACAATCACTTGCAGAAGTTGTACTTGGCACACTTATTTTCATTTCACTGGCAAGAATGGAGTCTCGTGGCCACATCCAGCTGCAAGGGAGTCTGGGAAATGCAGTTTCCAAGAGGGCAATTATGTACCCAGATAAACTCTATTACAATGGAACAAAGGAAGAATAACATTAAGAGATAATCAGCAGGTGCTTATTTAAGCCCTTTACTTTGGATTCCCCAGTATTGCCATTTATCTGGTTTTAGACTATGGGTCTCAATCTTGGGGGAGTGAAATTACATATTGGATCTATGTTGCTCTTCCCCTCAGAAACCTGCACATATTTGATGTCCCTGCCTTCCTTAGGGAACCCAAGGGCCAAGAGGGCTCTGTTGCATCAGAAAATACTAAAATGGTAAACAGCAGTTTGCTCACTATTGGTTCATTCTACAAGATCAGATTAAATACTTCTATGAGTATTAAAAATTAAATCTTAACACAACAGGATGATGAAATAGCTTCATTTTCAAAATTACACTGACAGGCTAGCTGATATAGTAGACACATTTCTCCAGAGAAAACGAACCAACAGGGGTATACGTATGTTAAGAAATTGGCTTGTATGATTATAGAGGCTATGTAAGTCCCAACGTCTGCACTTGGCAAACTGGAGACCCAGGAAAACCAATGGTATAAATTCTAGTGCAAGCTCCTGAAGGCAGGAGAAAAACCAATGTCCCAGCTCAGAGGCAGTCAGGCAAAGAGAGTGAACGCTTCCTTACTTAGACTTTTTGTTCTGTTTAGGCCCTCAGCAGATTAGGTGCCAACCCACACTGGGAGAAGTAATTTGCTCTACACCATCTACTGATTCAAATGTTATCTCATCCGGAAATATCTTCACAGACATTCCCCAAACACTTTTTAACCAAATATCTGGACACTTTGTTCCCCAAACACTTTTTAACCAAATATCTGGACACTTTGTAGCCCACTCAAGTTAACAAATAAGGTTAACCACCAAGGCTGATGACTGTCCTTATTCTCTTTAGTAAAAGCTCTGAATTCGATCAAGAATGACCAAAATAATCAGGTGGATAATGAGGAAAACAGTTCTGTGTTGTTGTTGTTTTAATTTCTAAAGACCTGGCATTTGGCACTTGAGCTTAGGTGTGACTTGGGATGTACTTTAAGGAAACAACCACACTCCAGGCAGAATTAATATGAGACATTCAGGGCTACTTACCAGGAATAGAATATATACTGCAAATAGTCTAAGAGAAAACATGTAGCAATTTAAGAAGACCTTGTGATAAATTAGGAAGGTGGCCTTTTTTTCCCTCCCCCTCAGTAGTTTTCCCGTAGTATTAAAGACGTTCTGAGATGCCGAGATAAATATGATATAAAATGAAAACTTAAGAATAACATCCACAATTAGTTTTTTTCCTTTATAAAAAAAAAACCCTAATTTGCAAGCTTTTAGGCTGTCTGTATCTCTTGAAATGATGTATAAAAATGATAATGACTCAGACAGTGTGACAAGGACAATCAGTTCAGATAATTACAGCACAAAAGTAGATTTCTCTTATTCCAATTGGCTATTTTAATTGATCAGATAAGCCAAATAATCAAGTAATTTCTACTTAATTTGTGCTAGCACATGTAATTTCAGCAGCTTTGAAGCATCACTATACTCCCTGAAAATTTTTGTTAAGGCTCTTTGGGAAAACTGTAATGTCGCATTTTAATGGCTTTATAGAATAGGACACCAAACCTTAAAACATGAAGAGAAAAATCCCTTCATAGCATTATAGTGGTTTCCCTGGTTTTGAGATCTATAATACACAAACTTAGCAACTGTTCTTTCTATTCTTCAGGCTCACAGTATAAAGCTTAATAAGAGGGAAGAAAAACCTACAAAATATTCGTGAGGACCAAAGAGACAGAATGTCTATTATTAACTGATAGTTGTCGGTACCGTCAGATAGCTCCCAGTATGAATCCCAGAGATATCAAAGTTATAGAGTGCTCTGAGTAGCAAAGAAAACATCAGAAGGGAGCCTTGACTGTGAAACTATGGACTTGAGATTTACATTTTCTCCCTCCTCTCGTGTCTTTGTACATAAATGGTCACTGTTGAAGTTGTTCTAATGTGATCTGTTGACTGACTCCAGGGGTTTGGTTTAAATGAGGTAAAACCCTCACCACCAAAAAGGCTGCCAGGAGGGAGAAAGCAGGGGGTGTCCTTTGATGATTTCATTTGGATTGTCATGTCACGAGCCCGTCACAGGCCTTCTATCTGCCCTCCATCTGCTGCTGGACCAACGCGACAAGGAGTGTGCATCGAAGGACTTGCGGTTCAGAGCGGATATGAGCAAAGCATCCTTGTCAGGTTTGGTAATGCAGGCAGACAAGAGGATATTTATCTTCGATCATTCCTTCTGACAAGACCGTCGATTTGGAGTTGCCACAACCATGAGTTAAGGGAAGTACCGAAGTGGCTGCAGGCACAGAAAACCTCCAAAAGGGAGCTTCTGGGGGCTTCTGGGGAAGAGCGGCAATAGCCCGATGAAAAGTCTTCTTAAATTTATCCACAGTTAGCTTTGAGCTTGCAAAATCTAAAGTGAAATCAAAGTGTGCTTCTAGGACTTGCTGCAAGAAAGAAGTGCCATAGCACTTTCCTGCAGTGCACGGAGCCGGGGGAAGGAACGGGGGAGCATGGTCTCAGACTGAATGCCGCCTATAAATACTTTAGCAAAACGAAGGGGAAAAAGCATTGGAAAAGTGATGTGAAGAAGAGATGACAAGGTCCGCATTGCTTTCTTTGGTTTACACAGTAGAAATGGAAATTAATTCCCATTTTCCTGTTTGAGTTTCCACAACCGTTGTTGTCAGAATTAACCAGACCAGCGCTCGGGGAGAATGGGTGGAGGTACTTCTTGGTCAGTTGGTGGCAGGTACTGCTCAAGTAAGATAAATGGGTTCTGATTTTGAAAAGCAGTTATACTACAGAACGGATACAGCCGTCCCTCCCCTTAGTGTGATGAACAATGTGTTTACTATAAAATGCTAATTAGCCCTTAAAGTTATTAATGTAATTATTGTTCATCTAAGGACATAAATCTGAGAGTCCCTGAGGACAGAGGCATTGCTCATTTTGAAGAAGCAGGCTTAAAGCACTTTCTGCTTACCTATTTGCTTATTTTAAACTAAATCACTCATAAAAAACAGACAACAATAAAATATGACCAAGCTGCCAGCTATTCAAAGAGGACAAAGATGGTGAGAGCTGAAATAAGAGGTTGGAAGACACACTGACATTTGTTCATAAGTAAGGCACCACTTTTTAGGCCGAATAAGAGCAGATCGTGTATTTAAGTGTACATGTTATGAATGCCTCATTTAATCTCTGATAGGGCAGCTTACTTTGAATCTGGAAGGGTTTGGAAGAATCATTTGGGCAGGGAAAATGAAAAATAGTGCTGCTCTATTCACTAAAGATGGAAGATTTTGAAGGGGGTCTATTTATTTATATTTCTCACAGAACTTTGAGGTTAATGTGTCTCTAGGGGAAAAGAGCCATCTCATCCTCCTTGCCTTCTTCAAACAGAGAGTTATCCCTCTAGTTATCTGTAGTAAATAAAAGTTCCTTGCTACAAAGATAAAAAGCATATTAGAATTTTACCTATCACGTTCAACTCGATTTAACTGAAAATGAGGTCAGGACTCCTCCTCATCAGGACAGAAAGAAACAAGAGGTCTCACTGCTCAAATTCCCAATCCATTTACTATAAAAACTGTTCATACTGCATGTACCAGAAAATCTAGCTTAACATGGCTTAAACAAAAACAGAGAATGGGTTTTCTTCTATAACTGGACACCCTGAGGTATAACCAGCTTCAGTTACGGTTTGATCCAGAAGTCCACCATATACTCAAGGTTCCCACTATGCTCTGCTGTGATTCTCACAGCTGTGTCCTAATCTGTATATTGTCTTTGTCCTCAGGTGCACTCCCTTCAGAGCAATGATAGTGGCTGCAATTTTAGATCTCAGAGCCACATTATCACGTGGTCCATAGAAAAAGGGTGTTTATAGGTCTCTTAGAAGAGCAAGGAAGCCAGAAGGATGCCCCTGCAAAGATCTACTTGTGTCTACTGAATCATAGGCCCAGTGCAACAGACTATATGTTGCCTATTCAATAGCTGTTATCCCCTTCCTCTTTGATAGCAGAACCTTGATTTTGTTCAAGTATGGAGCAGTGTCAGGCTCAAGGAAGTGGGCCACACCCTCATCTTAAGGCATAAACCATAATTGGACTAAGTCAGTCATAATAATAACACTACTTTTTCCAGTGACTCCTTTAGGGCCTGGGCAATTCTGGTCAGTAGTACCTTTAGAGAAGTCTACTTGATTCCTTTGGAAAAGAGTTTCTTCATTAATAACAGAGAGAAATGTAAGTAGACATCTACTCCATCTATCTTCTTTGGATGTTGTTATAAAAGGAAGAGATATTTTAAACTGGCAGCTATCTTGAGACCATGAGAACCTTAGGCTGATCTAGAGACTGACTTTGTTGAGCCATGGAAAAAAACTGTGGAGCCCCTTCTTCCAGAAATCTTGTTGGGGGATAACCTCCTGGTTCCTATGACACTTCTACTCAAATATCCTGTTATTTGCAGCTCAAAGCATCTCAATTGATAAAACCAATCCTGAGGACTCAGGAGATGGATGCGGTGGTAGGCTTAAGTTCTGAGGGCCTACCTAATGGGTAGGTTAGTCCCATTCAAAGAGCTTCCCTGAGAATGAAAAAGAGGAGTTATCTAGAGGCAGATCTGAGTGACTTCAAGAAGGGCAAAAGGGAGAATGAATGCTGCAGAAACAACCCAAAAATGTTTGATACATATGACAATACACCTTCATCAAAAACACCAAGCTTTTCCCCAAGAACCTGTAGAAGCCCCATTAATTATGAAGACAACCAGAAAATAGACCCTCTTTGGCAGATTTCAGCTGAGCACTTCCTCCTGGGTATCTCACAAGCTCATCACACTTAAATGTTTAAAATAAAACTCACGGGGCACCTGGGTGGCTCAGTGGTTTGTTAAAGCCTCTGCCTTCAGCTCAGGCCGTGATGCCAGGGTCCTGGGATCCAGCCCTGCATCCGGCTCTCTGCTCAGGGGAGCCTGCTTCCTCCTCTCTCTCTGCCTGCCTCTCTGCGGGCTTGTGATCTCTGTCTGTCAAATAAATAAATAAAATCTTTAAAAAAAAAATAAAAGAGAACTCACATTCTCCCTCGAAAGTCATCCTTCTATTATATTCCAAATCTCAGGTCATAAGATCTCTTTCACCAGTTCAAATAAACTAGAAACCTGAAAATCATCCCTGACCCTTCCTTCATCACCACCTCCCAATAAGGCCAAAACTTTTGTTCATTCCATATCCAGAATGTCTTTTGGTTCATCTCTTGCTGTTCGTTCCCATTTCCTTCCTCACTTTCACCCACATCCTGTGCCCCACAGCAACAAGGCCTAGTTAGACTTCCAGAGTGTAGGCATATTGAACTCCATCATTTCACATCTACTGGGATCTCAAACACGACTGAATGTTTAAAACAACCCTTCAAAAATGTCTTATACTGTTTCTGATATAAAGCCTCAGACCACTTTGTTCCCTAAGTCCACACTTCAAAACATGCATCTAAAAGTACCATGGTAATTAAGCTAACAACAAGCAAGGTCATTTAAATCAAAATAATGTTGGCTAAAGAAAATGGAGTAATAGGGCAAAAGGGCAGAATGAGAAAACAAGGGCTTTGGAGTCAGCAAGTTCTCCACCTGAGTTTTAGCTTATTAGCTGGGTGAAAACTGGTTAAGTCTCTTAACCTCTCAGAGACTTCCTTCTATGAATATGGGGAGCACGATCCCCACTTTAGGCGCTGACAAGGGTCTGAAATAAGAAAACGGTGGATAAGTAGGGCAGAATGACAGGAGACACTCAACAAATAACTGTTGGTGTTGTCCTTATTACTAGGCACTTACAAAATACTGGATTTTCTTCCTTATCCAGAACCAAGACTTGCATAGATTAAAAAACAAAATCCACAGGTTCATGTACTACCGCTCATACAATTTTCTCCTAAGAGAGCACCAAGTGGTGACAATACGCAATTCTAATAAACTTTCTTAGGTTGATTTCCCAAGTCCCAATCCAACGAATAGCAGCAAATTGAAAGGCAGAAGGGGTGAAGTCAGAGAAACAGCAGCTGACAGGAGGGAAGCTGAAGGAGAACCTTCTCAAAATGCACAAGAGCAGGGGCAAACAGCCTTCACCAGCCCGAAGGGAGCCAGCCTGAGAGGTATAGAGAAGAGCACCACGTGGTGGTTAAGGACACAGATCAGGAACCCCACTGCAAGGGTCTGAACCCAGTTCTTCTGCTAGCTACCTTACAGTCTTGGGCAGTTTCTCAACCTCCCTGTGCCTCAGTTTCCTCTCTGTGAAACGATGACAATCACTAACCCTATGTCATAGGGTTGTATGGAAGTAAATCACCTGAAGCGACAGGGGACCTTGACCCAGTGACTGACCAGAGAACCAACTGCTTTTATTGTTACCACCCCATACCATCAATAGAGCTTATCAGAAAGACTGAATCATCATGTATTATGCCCTGTATCCTCTGCTTTTAAAGAGAAGTGGCAATACCTCTGATAATTAGTTCAATCAAAAATATCACATTCTAGAAACAGTCTGGCGTTATGGTAGGAAATTTTAGGTATCTGAAATATTCATGTATCTGAAATTCCACCAAGACTACCAGAAAAATGAGATAGTACACTGAGATGCACATTTTTAAGTGGATGTTATTTTCAGTACATTAAAAGAGGTCTTTTCTTTCCCCCACGCCTGCAGAACCAAAAAGAGAGACAGGGAGGAAGACAGGCTTTTTTGAAAGGAGTTCCCCAGCACAGTGATGGGAGGGTCCAGCCTCAGCGGATGTTCCCCAGTGGGGAAAGAGCTGGACTCGATCCCCAAGTTTCTTAGTGATCTAAAGATCCCAGCCTTGTGGCTTGTGAGATTGCCAGATCTCGGAACAAGGCCTCCCTACCTCAAACACAAATCTGCCACAAATCTTCTCTTTTCTGAAAAGAAAACCACAAAAGAAATTTACTTATTCCCATTCCCTTAATTGACAGAAGCTGGGAGCAGTGGTTCTTGCATTTTTATAAAGAATGACTGAAAACCACTTACCAGATTTTTGTCTGTATGTCGTGTCAGGCTAGTAGGTATGTTCACTAGAGAGGTTTTTTTAAATAGTAAACCACTCAAAAAATGCTGCACTCAATTTTCAGTCCAAAAGCAGATTAACATCATTTATCGTCAACATTCAGAACTTGCTCTTTGGATCTCATCAGAAGAACAAAAGCGGAAGTCCTAATGCAGTCTGATTTTGGCAATAAGTTCATATACAGTCTTCAATATTTCAGTCTTTGGAACGAATCTTCTAAAGGTGGAGGGAAATGCGTGCTCTCTGCCATGAAAACAAGAAGTAAGAGTCTATGCACCCCTCACAACTGTGCCATCTTTTCTTATTTAGTTACTCCCAATAAGTTAGAAAATCTAAACAAAAGTGTGGCTAGGCCGCTGTGGCCAAGAAAACTGCCTGACAATATTTTTCAACTGTAGTCGTGAGCACTACATTAATATCTGACACATGAATCAATAAGACTGATTTTATTTTCTTATAGAATCTTCAGGATTCTCTTAGCATTTAGGGATTAACTCCAAGTAATCAATTGTTTAAGTTGGTAACTTCCAGCTAAATGATTATTAAAAGCCCCACATTAATATCTACTCTTAAAAAAATAATTCAAAGCAAGTCAAATTTGAGAATGTTATAAAAATAACATCCCATGGCAGCCAAGTACTTTACCACACCAACGTAAGAATCTATTAGTAGACAAGATATAAATCTGATAGGATTTGCTCAATAGATACAAAAATGAAGTTTCAGGGGCGGCTAGGTGGCACAGTCAGTTGAGCGTCAGACTCTTGGTTTCGGCTGTCGTCGTGATCTCATGGGTCTTGAGAATGAGCCTCGCACTGGGCTCCATGCTTAGCATGAAGTCTGACTGGGTTTCTCTCTCCCCTCTCCCTCTGTTCTTTCCCCCCACCCCCGCTCTTTCTCTCTCTCTCTCTCTCTCTCTCTCTCAAATAAATAAATCTTTTAAAAAAATTTTCCACAGGGGTGCCTGGGTAGCTCATTGGGTTAAGCCTCTGCCTTCGGCTCAGGTTGTGATCTCAGGGTCCTGGGATCGAGCCCCGCATTGGGCTCTCTGCTCAGCGGGGAGCCTGCTTCCCCCTCTCTCTCTGCCTGCCTCCCTGCCTACTTGTGATCTCTCTCTCTGTTAAATAAAGAAATAAAAAATCTTTAAAAAAATAAAATTAAAAAAAATTTTTTCCACAAAATTCCCATATTTTCCTAATACAGTAAAAATAATAACTAATATTTAGATACACTATCTCCTTTTAGCATCTCATCACCAAATTCAGAAGATGACATCACAGAACTCCACGTAAAAATTTCGGCTTAGAGACATGGAAGAATTGGTCTAACACCTTATTTCCAAACCTAGGCTTTAACCCATCATAATATACTATTACTTACACACTTAGTTAAAAGAAAAAAAAGAGGCTATTTCCTTAATGTGATAAACCATATTTACCTTATATCAACAACCAGTATTATATTTATGACAAACAAGACATCAACAACCAAGAACATTAAGACCCCCACATAAAAGATGTTAACAATTTATATAGAACACAAAAGTAGACAAATATAGGAAAAAAATAATTAGAATAATTTGTAAAAAGTAAGATACCTTTTATGTGTATCCAAAATAGCAAACATTTCAAATATAACACTCAACTTTTTTAAGGATCTACTAGAACAATTACTGGTAGAAGCGCAAATATCTGTAACTTCTCCAGCCAGAAATGTATCAATAAATACAAAAACTTTCAGACAATCATACTTTTTGTTCCAATAACCCCTATATGACATGTTTACCCTAAGGAAATAACTAGAAATTTATACAATTTATATAAAAAGACACTCTTTGAAATGTTCTATTAACATGGAGAAAACTGGAACCAGCCTATCGGAACAACAGAGGAATGGTTGGGTTAATTTTAGTCATCCTGATGACAAAATATTAAGCCAACTTCAAAATGCTGTTTGAATATTCACCCAACTTAAAAATAACCTGGATCAAGACACAGCTAGCTAAAGTTAAATGAAAAACAGGACAGCATATTTATACGTAATACTATCTTAATTGTGTACCTATGTGTATTAGCAGAAAAAAAATTGAAGTAAATATATGACAGTGTTGGCAGAAATCATTTTTGTGTGGTAGATGTATGGTTGATTTTTATTTCTATCTTCATACATTTCTGCATTTTACAAAATCTCTACAAGGAACCTGGATAAATGTTATTTTCTTTAAAAATGCTATAAAAACAAGAGGGTGTCAACTGATGGTATCCTTTAAGTGGGCAGTGTGAGACGCCCTCAGTTTTCATCAGCACGGAGCTCCAGAGGAAGTGATCTATCTGCATGCAGACTTGCACTCAGCTTTCATGAATAAGGCAGCCGCCGTCACACCGCTTATGTTCATTAGAGTAAGTGAACGCCAGCGACCATCAGGGTGGTCAGGCTGGCGCACACCTCTTTTGCTGTTCCTGACTAGGACTTCTGCCTGAAGAAGTAGGGCATGGAGGAGTGGGGAGCCTGAGGTAAACAACTGACGGGGTCTGTGCTCAAAGTGTAAGCAACCCATCCATAAGTATAATGACAAAACTGTCACTGAGTCATGGTTCTCATCCCCAGTCGCCCTCAGACCATTAACTGTGAGAACCTACAGGAGGATGTATCCCCCTCTGGGATACGTGTCTATCTGCTCCGTTCAGTGGAGAGTTCTCATTTGGCAAAAAGGTTGGAATTCATGAAACTGCTAAATTTCTTGAGATCTCCAGAGTCAAGTGCCTTCACACAGTACTTTCTAGAATTTCTTGAGTGTTCTTTTTGTTTTTTAAGATTTTTATTTATCTATCAGAGAGAGAGAGAGAGAATGAGTGAGCACGAGCAGGGGGAGTGGCAGAGGGAAAAGCAGGCTCCCCACTGAGCAAGAAGCCTGAAGCCAGAACTTGATTCCAGGACCGTGGGATCATGACCTGAGCTGAAGGCAGACACTTAACCAAGTGAGCCACCCAGGCATCCCTAGAGTGCTTTCTAGACAAGCTTGTTCATCCTCTGAGCAAATGCCCTTCACTATTCTAAATATACATAGAATAATGTACATAAACATAGAACAGACATGAATATATGTCTGCCAGGTGACTACATTAGACATCGAGAGTCAGGCAAGACAGCTTTATCATCTTCTACTACCTTCTAGCATCAACAGTGCCTACCCAACTAAAGTCAACATCTATTTGTCCAAGGTGCAGAAAACTTTAGAAAAAAAAATATTTCAGATTCTAGACATTGGTTGTGTTAGGGCAATTGATAAAAGAAATTACTCTTTTTCATTTTAATTTTTTGTAATTTTTCCAAATTTTCTCTCCTTGAGTATATAGTACTTTATAATGGGGGGGGGGCAACTTTAAAGTGTTTAATGTTCTCTGCTTTTGCAGAAATTAACACCTGGCAAGGAGGACAGAGTTTTACAACTGGCTATATGACAGTATAAAGACTATTACCAGCACAGTGCAAAAGTTCTGGGGAGCCCCCAGGGAAAGGGGAAGATTAACTCTGTCTAAAAAGAAACAGGAGTGAGGATGTTGAGTTAGCTTCAGAGAGAAAGCAGCTTCTGAAATGGGCCTTGAAGAATGAGTAACATTTTTATCTGATTGGAAGGAGCATTCCAAGGGGAAGGTCAGCATGAGAAAACTCAGACATGGAAGTCGAGTACACTCTAGGGAAGTTAACCTGGGAGGATAGTCCTTATTTGATGTAGCCACCCAAACTGTCACCCTATTCCAACCCAAAAATTAACCTTGATTAGCTTTCAATTCTTCAATATGCATTTGGTTTAAAACTGATTTCTTATTTTTATGTGTTTCACATTAAATAAAACTATGTGCTTCATCTGTCTCAATGTGAAAATTATTTTAAAAATGAAACTGATTTCAAAATTAAACAGATTTCAGTGTTCAGTCAATTCATTTCATTTGCATTTTAGAGATTTCTGTTGAGAAATTATAATGGTTCTTCAGAGCTCATTATTTCTTAGCTGTTTGATTAAAGGTTCTGTAACTTAGCTAATTCAGGTGTAGAACAACATTTAGGAAAACATATTTAAGTGGTTTTATGACATATGTGAGGATGTGAACTGTAATATAAATATGTAGTAATAGTTTCCAGCAGAAATTCTTTCAGACAGTTTAACCAGAGACTCCACCAAATCAACTTACAGTCAGTGGGGGACTCATTTGACAGTGCCAAGAATGCCCAAACAAGGAAGAGAGGACTGGGGCTCAAGTCCCAGTTCCCTCATTTATCAGTTGAGATTAGAGCAAATGATAAACTCTGAACCTCAGTTCCCAAATCCATAAAAGATGTAGCAATACTATGTATTCCTTACTTCACAGGATTACTAAAAATAACATGAGCGTGTACATTCATCACTTATGCAATTGTTAAAGACCTTAGAGATAACCTTATTAGGTTTCTAGATTTTACTCCATTCAGGGGCCCCTACAAGATGCAGGAAGAGTGGAAAAGGATGAAGAACACTGCTGCGAATGGATGGGGTCCACTCTCTCATATCCTCATTTTCAGCTGAGGAGTCTGAGATTATCTGCTTTACATTTTGGGCTCCAGAAGAAGCTTCCATTTGAAGAAAATGCCCAATGCTTTAAAAGGATTGAAAACCACAGATTTGTTCCAACTGCCTCATATTACAATGAAAAAAGTAAAACCCAGAGGAGCTGGGTAACTTCTCCAACCTTAAGTAACTAACTACAAAGTGGCTGGGCAAATAAGAATATATAATTGAGCCATCTAACCCCAAGCTCAATACCTTTTCTGCTATCCACATGGAAGAGTGAAATAAACATGATGCATGGAAGTAAGGTGTATAGGAGAGACAGGACATCACCTGTACACGATAGAAATTCTGCTCAGCAATACAAAACTATAGTTCATTCACTAACCTGCATATTTATTCAATAAATATTAAATATCAGGTATATGCCAGATGTTGTTCTAAGCACTGGTTTAAATGCTGAATGCAATTCCATTTCAAATGAAGAAACTATGACACCCCAGTTTAACAATGGAATAAAACACTCCATTTTGCCTAAAACTGATGAATGACAGGCAAAGTATTATAAATTTAATTACTGCCTATCCAAAAGTACCTCTAGTTTCAGGAGTGAAATAAACATTAATCTACTTTTTTCTGGGGCCACTTTCCCTGAATTTTCTTATTAGCACCTTTCCTTTTATCAAAAGCTAACACTCCACCTGAGAAGTACATTTCCTATACTCTCACCTTCAAGGAATAGGAACCTACAGGCACTGCCCTTCTCCTCTGTATATTTATTTTCTCCCTATCTAGAGATCATTCTGCCATAGATAAGTATCTTCTAGTAACTCCCATATTAAAAACAAAACAAAAACCTTTGCCCTCTGACCAAATGCAACTCAGTTTCCTTTCATAATTTCAAAGCAACTGTTTTTGGAAAAGAGTTGCCTATAGATACCACAGCCTTCCCAAGCTTACCCTTCTCCCCAACCCACATCTCTCCTCAAGAAGGTGAGAAAGGAGATCTTGTCTGCTCACTATTTTATCCCCAGCACTGGAACAGCAGCTATTATCATATGCCAAATTCAGTAAATATTTGTTGTATGAATAAATCATGTAGAACCATACAATGATTTAGTGAATTATATAACATATACTTGCCAATTACTCATATATTTCTGAAAGATCAGTCACAGTATATGCTAAGTTTTACTTGCTCCAATATTAAATAACACTCCAATCACCACTTGAAAAAATTTGTAATGACCCATAATGCTAGGGTAAAAGTAATCTACAAATGTAATTCAATCCCTACCAAAACTGAAATCAGATATTTTGGTAACTTGGTAAAATAATTCTGAATTCCGTTCTCAAAGAATAAATAAATCACTAGGAAAATTTGACTAAGAAGAATAATACAGGCAAAACTGTACTACCAGATATAAAAATTATGTTACAAAATAATAGTAATTAAAATAGGATAAGGGAGCAGAAACAGAAGAGAGAGTTCAGAATTGACCTCATATATATCTAAGGATTTTGTAAATAAAAATGGTAACACTTTAAATCAAGGAGGGAAATTGTGGTTTTTCAATAAAAGGTCTTGAGACAACTGCCTCGCTACTTGCTAAATAAGTAACCCTTCCTTACTCCTCATACCAAATTCCAACAAATTTATAATAGAAAATAAGGATTTAGAAAATAATTTTATAGCCTTGGAGTGAGAATGCCTTTTGAGTATATCAACAAAGCTAGCATCATAAAGAAAAATACTGACTGATGACAGACTCAAGTCCTTAAAAGTGAAAAAATATATATGGTAAAAACAAAACAAAATAAACTAGGAAACCCTGTCAGCGAGATTAAAAGGCAAACAAAACCCAGCAAACATTTCTGCGTCATATAAATGAAAACTGTTACAGAAGAGTGATGCTAAATCCACAGAAAGAAGAACAACCTGATAGCTAAATGGGCAAAGGAAATAAATAACTCACAAAAGAATAAATATAAATGGTCAGTAAACATGTGAAAAGATAGCCAGTATCATCGTAATCAAAAGAAAGCAAGTTAAGATATTAAATTTCTTTTAACTGTTATCCTAGCCAGCTAAAATAAAAATATTGACAATACAAGGGGATGGAAAACAGAATTCTTCCACACTTATAATGAGAGAATAAATGGACATAAAGTTTCTGGGAGTTAGTCTGGCATCTAATGTAAAATATCCATTAAGCAAATAACCAGACAATTAATACATAAAGGGTATTATTTGTGGAGTCATTTATAATTGAAAAAGTCTATCAATGGGAGATTATTGAATATGTCATTATTGATCTGTGCAAAGAACTACTACAGAAACCTAATTATGTGAACCTACATTTTTGAAATGTAGAAAGATATTCACAATATGTCAAGTGGGAAAAGCAGATTACAAAATTATTCTACCTCCTAAATATTTCTCTAATCAATCCTCTTCTTTCATCTCCATCACTACTCCGGCACAAGCTAACATCCTCTCCTCTTTCCTGCCCCAACCTGCTTACTGTGGCATTTCCAAAGGCAGCTATGGGACAGTTTTACAATGCTAATACCTGCTTATCTTACTGCTCACTGAAAAAGCGTCCTACCCCTTGGCCCATCCGGTTCCTGCCTCCTCCTCCAGCTCTCTTGCCTGTCTCCTGCTGGCTCCAACCTCCGTGGCCTTCTTTCAGTTCTCTATAACCCCTGGCCTACTCCAATCTTGGTCTCTTACACTTGTTCTGGAACACTGTTGCCCACCCTACACCTCCCATCTCCACACTACGCCTGTTGATGCCCCTGCCTTTTCAGCATTCAGCACAGATGCCATCACCTCAGGAAAGGCTTCCCTTTCCATATACCGTGGGTCAGTGCTCCCTTTATACATTCCCATAGCTCTCTTACCTTTTTCTTGCTCACCTTATCACAGTTTGCAATTTTTTATTTGTAGAATAGATCGTTACTATCCATCTCCCTCCAAAGGCCAAGGACAAAGACCATGTCAATTTTCTTCATCATTATATGTCACTGACATGTATTAAACACAGTATGGAGACTGCCATATATCAGGCACTAAAATATATTACGAGTGAAGGAGAGGAGAGGAGAGAATGAGGAGTCAGTACTGTTACTTGAAATTCAATAGAAAGAGCTAAAACCAAGACCTAAAGCTACTTCTTGATTATGATGATTAAAAATATATCTATCCATCACAGATTATAAGCCATGAAAGTAGTAAACAGACACCTCACCAAAGAAGATATACAGATGCCAAAGAAGTTTATGAAAAGATGTTCCATATCATGTTATCAGGGAAATAGAAATTAAAACAATTAGGTATCACCAGTACATACCTATTAGAATGGCCCAAATTCATGATACTGACAACACCAAATGCTGATGAGATATGAAGCACTAGGAACTCTCATTCATTGCTGGCAAGAATGCAAAGTGGTAAAGTTACTTTGAAGGTCAATCTGGTTGGTTTCTTACAAAACTAAGTATACTGTTCTCATAGGATTTGGCAATTGCACTCCTTGGTATTTACCTAAAAGAAGTTGGGTCTGCACAAAAACCTGCACACAGATGTTTACAGCAGCTTTATTCATAATGGTCAAAACTTGGAAGCAACCACAGTGGTCCTTCAGTAGGTGAACAGATAAACTGTGGTACTTCTAGACAATGGGATGCCATCCAGTGCTAAAAAGAAATGAGCTATCAAGTCATGAAAAGATATGAAGGAGAATTTAAATGCACGTTACCAAGTGAAATAAGCCAATCTAAAAAGGCTACACACTGTATGACTCCAACCAAATGACATTCTGGAAAAGGCTAAAACTATGGAGACAGTAAAAATATCAGTGTCAAGAGTTGGGGGAGGGAAGGATGAAGAGGCAGAGCACAGAGATTTTTAGAGCAGTGAAAATACTCTGTATGATACTAGAATTGTGGATACATGCCATTATTCATTTTGCATCCAACACCAAAAGTGAACAGTAAGTAAATGATGAACTTTGGATCACAGTGATGCGTCAATGTTGGTCCAGCACTTGTGACAGATGTACCACTCTAGTGGGGGACGCTGATAATAGAGGGAAGCTGTGCATGTATGGAGGCAGGGGTGATATGGGAACTCTCTACTTTGCACTCAATTTTGCTATCAACCTAAGACTGTCCTAAAAATAGTCTCTTAAAAAAGTGCTAAAGGTGGTGGTTGGGGGGCGGCACCTGGTGGCTCAGTGGGGTAAGCCTCTGCCTTCAGCTCAGGTCATGATCTTAGGGTCCTGGGATCGACCCCCACAACAGGCTTTCTGCTCAGCAGGGAGCCTACTTCCCCCCTCTCTCTGCCTGCCTCTCTGGCTACTTGTGCTCTCTCTCTCTCTCTCTGTCAAATAAATAAATAAAATCTTAAAAAAAAAAAAGTACTAAAGGGCTTTTTTTTCCCCTACTATTTATCCTTCATAAATCAGAGGCTCAATGATGTATTTTCTGCTTATTGCTCCTCATTGCCACAAACAAAATGGCAAATTCATCTCTAGTGTCAGGATCACTGTCTGGGTCAAGTTTATAGTACTTCAGGAATTCTGATGCCAAGAAACAGACCCATCTGTAACCCAGAGCCATGATGTCCTAAATGCTGTCAATAACAAAGCCAATTCTATTTTCCATTTGCATACAACAAATCAGAAATTCTATTTTAAATCAATGATTCCAGATTTCCACTTCTCACTCCCTCTTGCCCTAAGATAGTTCCTAAGATAATTCCACTTTCTAGGGAAATTTCACTATAAATCCGAAAGGATAAGACCAATTTCCTCTTCATCCTCTCTCTGCTCCTATGCTTTCCACATCATGCCACAATATCCACCAAATCCACCTCTAACCACCTATGAAACTCAGGGCAGACATTTTGCTCCCATGGTTATCAAGTTCTAGTCCATGGATCCCAGCTCAACATTGTATTTTTAAAATTTTGGAATTGCACTGGTGATAATCAAATGTTCGTCTGTCAGGGCAATAAAGAATCCAGGCCTAAGTGTAGAGCCCAGTCCATTTCTCCCAGTTAGGTCATTCTGATCTCACTTAGGAAGATGAAAGCTATTAAGAGAGCAGAAGACCACAGTGGTTCAAGGTAGTTAACGATTTTATTTTGAAAGGATTCAAGAAACTTACTGTGCATTTTGGCATCAAATACATGTGATATAAATTGTGTATAACTGTAGGCAGATTGGCACCTGTGGATAGTGGGTGGCTGAAGATTTACAGTCAATATTTAGTCAACAGCTCAGTCACTTTGCTCTCAATAGAAATGTCTATGACTTCTTCCAAACATTATTTTCCACTGTGTTTACAAGCTCATGTAATCTTTTTCCCGACCAGTTATATCAAAATAATTTTTTAAATGATATATTTCAAAGACATTTGACATGCTAGTAAATGGGTCCGCAAGTGTGTTTATATTCCTGGTGTAATTGAAGGAGCGGAATTATGGTAGGTAGACCCTCAGGAGGTCATTTGACATTTCCGGAAATGAGATTCTTTACCTATACAGTAAAAAACAAGCCAAATCAGCTGCAAGACTTCACTTCCCTTCTCAAATAAGCTTTTAATTTATGTAACAGTCTGCTTGTATCTTATGCATGGCGTTTATCAGATTCTACTTTTTAGGTATCTGAATTTTTCATACTCTACCCGCTCCTACCACCACCAACTCCGGGTCCCTGGAGCCAGGGATTTTGTTTCATTCTATCAGTATATTTCCTGCTATACTTAGTAAAGTGTCTCAAATGCTCAGATGCTCAGAATGGATATTGAATGAAAGGGAGTGGTCAAAAGTGAGCAATTCCCCTGACACCCACTGTTCTGGGTTGAACTGTGCCCCCTCCGCAAAAAATTCCTACGTTGAAGTCCTAATCTCCGATACCTCAGAATATGACTGTGTTTGGAACTAGAGTTGTTGCAGATAGAATCAGTTAAAATGAACAGGCTGGGCCCCAATCCAATATGGCTGGTATCCTTATAAAAAGGGGAAATTTGGACATAGACACAAACACAGAGAACAGCATGCAAAAATGAAAGCAGAGATCACCGTGATGTTTTTACAAGTCAAAAAACACGAAAGTTTGTTAGCAAACTACCAGAAGTTGGGAGAGGGGCATGAACAGATTTATCCCTCAGAGCCCCCAGAAGGAACCAACTTTGCCAGCACCGTGACCTTGAACTTCCAGCATACAGAACTACAAGACAATAAATATCTGTTGTTTAAGCCACCCAGTTTATGGTTCTTTGTTATGTCCGCTCTAGCAAAGGGTACTCGCACAGCATTACCAATAGCTTCCTCACTGGCGGTTACAAAAATGAACCCTTGGCGCCTCCACAGGTGAACAGCCACAGCTGCTACTAGAAACCCAAGCCCTCTTGGCCAGTCTCACCAAATCCTCATCTCCACCGTCTGTACATCTGACCACCCCCTTACCCTGCCCATCTATCCCCCCTCCACTGGGCCTGGGAGACTTCCAGTATGCTTTCCCCTTCCACAGAATGCTCCTTCCACTTCCTTGCCTTAATGGAAACCTGTGCTCCCCCAAGAGGAGCCACTTTCTTAATTGGAAGCTGGTTTGTCATTTGAGCTTCTTCGAATTCCAAGCCAAGAGTTGAGTTGCCCGAAACTACTACTTCCTCTTCCCTTTGCAAACCTCCTGCTTCTGGAAGTTTCACACTGTGCCCACTGGCTCCATTAGCTGCTGTGTTACCTTACCATTCACTGAGACAGCAGAGCAGGGTAGTTAAGAATGGAGGTGCTGCAGCCAGACTGCCCTCATCAGAGAACCAGTGCTGACACCTGCTAGCAATGTCACTTGGACAAGTCTGTCATCTTCTGTGCACCTCATTTTGCTCATCTATAAAATGGAGCAATGATAATATATAAAGCTCTTAGAACAGTGGTAAGCACCAAATAAGTATGAGCTACTATTATATCAGTTTCTAGGTCTGAGTTGTCCTCTTTATCTCTATCTTACTGATTGTCTTTTCTTGGTGCCTTCCACATTCATGGGGATGACCCATCCCAACTTTGACTTTCAATTCCTTGATCTCCTTCCTTCCAGTGACTTTCTCCTTCACAATATCTGCGCCACTGATGACCCTGATCATGTTCCAGCCTCATCAACTCCAAAATGTGTACCACCTCGAACTTCTGAAATTAAAAACACCCCATTCTCTGATCACAACCTCCAATCTGTCTGCTTACTTGTGCAAGTGCTCTTACTATAAAAAATCTACCGCCTCCCATGGCAACCCAGAGATGCCATTCTCAGTATTCGTCAGTCTCCTCCGTCTTCATTTGCCTCTACATTCTTCCTCTCCATGCTGGTACTCAAACAAGTGAATATTGCTAAAGAAAATTATAGAATCATTTAAACTGGTGCGGTGGGTTTTGGCACTTTGAAATATTTCCCTTCCTTCCACTAGTTATCCATACAACAGTAAGACTGTTCCTTTTAAATATGCTGATAGGCAAGACTCTGTTGACTCTCACACAACTGGATGCATGAGCAGCTGTCTCTGGCTGCTGGTTCCCAGTTCAACCCTAGTCATAATCATTAATCTCGATAATGGATGGCCATTTCAAGAAGCAAATGGGAATGCTCCAAGCCTAACCGCCACTCCCAAGTTCTTTCCTGAGACTCCCGCTCCCCCCAAACAACCTCTTTATGTCTTTACTGCTAGATGTGGGATCTAGTTATGGGGATATTCTATGAAAAAGTGTTCATTTCTTTTCATAAAAGCAAAGCAAGACATTTTTTTCAGAAGAACAGGTACGTTTCCAATAGTCTTAGAAACTATCCATCCCCCTCTAAGACTGTGCACCAGCCCTGCAGTGAAGCCTGGTTCCCAACTCTCTCCCCAGGCAGAGTATTTCTACCCATGACTGTGTGTGCGTGCGTGCGTGCGTGCGTGCATGTGTGTGTGAGTACAGAGGTGCAGGCATCACTGGAAAATGAGGAGCACACACCACTGAGGGGGTATTCAATTCACTTTTACCTTGATGGCCATTTCTTAGACTAGAGAACAGTATTCTGACTTTAGCTGGCTCTGCTAAAAGAATAAGGATTAGTTCATTTAGAAAATTCAGTCCAAGTGAGAAGCCATAAAATCATTTTCAGACTCACCTTTTCTAGATATTCTTCTTAAAACCAGTAATTTAATTTACTAAAATTTTTTTATTATTTTTAAACCTGAGTACTTTCCCCCATGCTTTCTTCTGAAGACCCCTTTTTTATCTGCCCAGACAGCTTAAAACCCCAGAAGGTTCTCTTGTGCTTTTTCAAGCTCTACCTCATGACAGACCATAGTTATTTCCAAAATCCACAGTGATTTCTGAGAGTTGACCTCCTCTCTGCTTGACAATTCTCCCACAGTTTACACATGTTGCCTCTGAGCAACTTGGCTTTAATTCTGGGGTTTGTAATTAACCTGCAGTGTGAATGTTTGCTGCAGGTGAATTTTTACCAAACCTAAGATGCCTCCATGTGAAGCAAATAAGAGCCTAACTCCACAAACTCAGATGTTCAAAAGATCAGATCTAATTTTCCATTATTCCACTTCTGTTCTGAATCTCCATTCTGTACGGGTGGCTGGGAGTTCATCTCTGGCATTCAGCAAACCTCCTTCTGGGATCAGCCTAACTTTCTGGGGAGAAGGGAGAGTTTTCATGGTAGCAAGACATTGGTGACAGCATTTCCCATTCACCTAAACAAAGTCTCCTGAGACATCCCTGGTGGCTGTCTGCATAATTCCTTCAATCCCCGCTGATCTCTCCACTATCTGTGTTCCTGAAGACTGGGGAACTGTTTTAGCTTTGGTGCCATGCTGGGACACCAGAGCCTCTCTGATGCTACTCATGACCCCATACTTTGATTCCTCTGATTGAGAAATGGACTGTTCCTTCCATGGGCATCAACCCAGGACACAGGAACAGATCACCCCAATCTCAGCATCTCTGAGTTTCTTGGTGGTTGGCCAAACCTCTAAGACTTTCCACAGGACTCACCTAAACTCTTGTCCTCCTTACTTCTTCTCTTTCCCTCCATATACTTCCCCATCTCCATCCAAACTTTCCATATTCCAAGAAATATTTTTCTCATCTAAGCAAATAGTTTTCTCTGTCTCATATAGTTTCTTCCAGGCATTTTGTCTCAAACCTTATTCTGACTCACTCTCCCCCCTCAGGCAACAAGCGCCCCCCTGGCTGCTCTAGCACCCAGCCCTTGTTGAGTTCCTTGAACACTTGACCTTTCCTTGGCCCAAATACTCTCTCAACCCTCCACTTGGCTGCCTCCTTCTCACCCTTCCAGCCTCAGTTTATCCCCTATTCAGTGAAACCTCCCCTAATCACACTAAGCTGCTACCCTTTATTCTCTATTACCACTGTCCCCGCAGACCTATCACAACTCGTTAATTTTTGTTTCTCTTTTGTTTACCTGTTTGTTGTCTGTGCCCCCTCTGGACTGTAAGTTCCATGAGAGAAGAGATTTGGGGTTAGGAGCATATGCATGGGCTTTGGAGCCAGCCTGCCTCAGTCCTAATCTCAGCTCTGTGCTTATTAGCTGTGTGACCTTGGACAAGTCATTCAACCTATGACTCAGTTTCCTCTTTTGTAAAATGAGGGACACTTGCCTTATAAAGTTGTTATGACAATTAAATGAGTCAATACTGGGCACACAGAAAGTGCTATAAAATATTTATTAGAACAAATACCTAACACTTGGCATAATGCCTAAGTCATACGGGATGCCCAAAACATGTCTACTGAATGTAGGAATAAAAGGGGGGAGAAATGAATGAATGAATACCACAGGGCCAAACATACCATCTGTAATTCACATGCTCTACTAGCTGAACCACAGGGTAAGAAGACCAAGGTCATTTGCTTGAATCCTAAAAAGGGAAGCAAAGTTTATTGTTCCCCAGCAACTGAGTACATTTCTAAACCTATGTAGTTGTCCAGCAACTGAATAATGCTGTCTTCAGCTAGAATGAGTAACAAAGTCTGAATGGGTCAATGTTTGCTTGTCACAGTTAGCATAAAAATCATACCCAGGACATGTCCTATTCACTGTAGCCTCACATAAATGCTAGCTCTTATGTTTAATCACCCTATGAAAATATCATTTTACAGACAATAATCCTAGAAGCTGAAAAGAGTAACAGCAATTTAATTCTGGTCTCCTTAGGATTACTTACATATGTATAAAGTTAATAAACTAGAAGTGCATATTTAACTCTATATATGGCTATGTAATCAAAATCTGAGTCAAGTATTTGACTCAAAGAACAGTCCATGCAAGATTGGAAAATGCTTCTGCTGATCCATGTGTTGACATTTTTTTTCAATGTCCAAAACAAAACAAAAAAGGAAAGGAAAAGCAGAAGTATATCAGAAGATACAGAAATGATCCTTAAAGAGGAGTCCTTACTATGCATTTAAGATTATCTACCACATCCAGCACGTGCGAATGTTCCTGTTTTATTTGCTTTGTGGGCTTGTAGGCTCTTGCACATGGATTTTTCTCTTTCTTTTGCTTTCCCGCTGTCCATTTCAGGTCATTAGAAAGGAATCACTGGCATGAGAGTGGGTCTAGCACTGCCTAGTTGGAAAGAGAATTCTCATATTAGAAAGTAGAAATGAGTTAGAAGGCTAAGCTTCCTATGACACGATCCAGTCTACGTATGTTCTGGGAAGCTAGCACTCAACATCCAAGAACAGGACAGTCCCCTTGACTCTCTGACTAACGGAAAAATTACTATTTCCCCAGACCCAATCCATTATCAGTTCTTGAGAGCAGAGCTGTTACGGATAAAGGAGAGCCCATTAATCTGTTTGTTTATACAGTATGCTTGAAATGTAGTCACGCATGCAACTTTTATCCATACAACTAATGAAATAAAGACATAAGATAGACACATTTCATTAAGACCTACCTGTCAGATTCTGACCCTAGAAACATTCAGTATTCACTGCTAATTCACGTTGAGTCCCCAGCTGTATTCACAGAGCACTGGTAGTGGTATGAAACTCTACTGAGTGGAACATCTAAGACGTTTTCTGTGATTCATGTGCCTAACAGCAAAATGTTCTATATTCTACCACTAATTCCAAGATGTACTCAAGTAGCCTAACTTATCATACTTATCTCTCTTTTCTGCTTTCCTTGGGTCTCATGCCCCAATTTTAAAATCTCTATGGCTATAAGTCCACATATAGAAACGCCTTCTCCCTGTTACACTTGATTTTGTGTCAATACCATGATTCATTTTATACAGGCAGCTCAATCTAGCATTTCCTCTCCAGCCTAAAATCTCATCGTGTTTTGTTCAGCTCACTGGATCACAAATATATTGGCAAATCATTTTCTCCACTGGAAAACATACTTACTATCATTTTTTTTTTTTTTCATGGAAATCAGGCTTTACCCTTTGCACGCTGTTCCTCATCTCCCCTACCAACAGCTCTCTCCATTCCTTCCTAAATTGCTCACCATTCCAATAAAGTGATATACTGGAATGGAAAAAACTTGGTTTCAGTCTCAGGGATCAATTTATGATAATCTTAAATAAGCCTCTTTCTAATTGATGAGTCTATTGCAAATTGCATACTTCAGTTTACTCTGTAAGGAATACAATTAAACTAAGGCAAAGCTGGTTATGACTCATGTATAATGAAATGAAAACAGTATCATCATTAAACACCAAATAAAGCCATTGATTCCGTGTATTATTCTGTCAGTTTTAATTGAATTGCATTTTCCCCCTTTCAGTTCTTAATTATGCAGTTCATGCTGAATCTTTATTTTTATGCACAGAATGGGATAATGTTCTCTTCCTCCTTACCTTAGTGTCTAAAAATATAAGCCTATTGAGAACAGAATAGTCTTTGTTGGTCTTAATTAAAGCGAAACACCTGCTTTTATCCTGGGAGCTGAATGTGTTGCTGTACTGTGAGACTGTTACCAAGTGAGGGGACAATAGGGCTGCTTCCTGTTGCATGTCCCTCTCCCCGACCTGTGGTCTCAACCTCTTTCTAAATTGTATCGTAAGAGGAAAACTGTGACATCATACTGCCCAGCAGAGAAGATCCAGGACCTCTCCAGCCTGCTAATGAGCATTAACTCTGTCTAGACTGCCAGATCAAGATGGTACCAAGTGAAGTAGGTACTGTTTAACATGGGGGTAGATACAGTTAGCAAGATAATAATCTAAAAATTCACTCTTCTCCTTAGTTAGCTTGTGGAAGATTTCAAGGCAAGAGCTGGACTCTCTTCTCTGATACGTACCACATAACTGAGGTTACATGCAAGTAAAAATGAACAAAGGAAGATGGTGTAAGTGGAGAACCTAGATGTGAAGGATATCCTGCTACTCTGATGTAATGCCTGTAATTCAGAAGAGGCAAAAGGAAGACAACCTTTACTCCTCTCTCTTCCCTTGAGGATGATGGCTATTTCTTAAGTGCTTCTGCCAGATTCAGGGATACATACACATCACTCGGATATCAACACACTTTTATTTCTAAGGTTCAATTCACCGGGGCCAGATGCTCTTGTCTAGAAGTGTCCAATGATAATGAGTAATGAGCAAGTTTTTAATCTTAGAGCATACAGACAAAGGCAAAATTATGCATTTTCAGCTAGGACAGTGTCCCAACAGAAACATAGTTTGGTGAATAAATCTTGGAATTGAGAATCTAGGGATGACCTAAGGTCAGTCTTTGATGTTCCAGTGACTTTCTATTATGAACTGAGTAAATAAAGACTGAATAGTTATTATCATAGCTTGGAAACCCAGATGACCAGGGCCTGAGTCATGGGAAGAGGAAGTGGCTGCCATTCAGATGTATCCCCAGAGTTGAGGGACTGTCCTTCTTGGGTTGAGAATATCTGATGGGAGGTGAGGAGCTGGCTCTCCCTGGAATTTCTCCTAGCTCTGGCATATCAGACTCTGCCACCCGTGCAGCTGCATCTCCAGTATTCATGCGAACAGAGAAAGCTGTCTTGGAATGAGAAGAGGCACTAATCATTCTTGTACTCATTTTACCCATGTTGAAACTCATCTGCCAATATTTCCCTGTACGATGCATTGCTAAGCATTCTAATAAGCTTATTCCAATTCCATCCTTTCTATTCCCAACTTACCCTTTGATAGAAGAGAGGAGAGAAAAGAAATGCCTAAGAAATGAGAAGGGGGAGTAGAGTAGGCTGTGGGAACTAAAACGTATCAAGCTCCTTTCATGTCATAGGCACTGTTTTGTTTTGTTTTGTTTTGTTTACATCAGTTACCAGTATTGGGTTTTTGTTTTTGTTTTTTTACATCACTGGCAGTTTTTTGTTTTTAGTTGTTTTTTTTTTTTTTTTTAATATCAGTTTATGTGTAGGATTAACAGGGAAACAAGATCATGTTGCTTTGGTACCAGTACCAAAGGGTTAAATGTAAATGTGGGCCATGGGTCTCCACATTTTATAATATTCTTGACTCAGATTTTACGGTAGTAGGTAGTTGGTAAGTCTATGAATAATGTTGATTTTCTATGTTCATTGTTTCTAATGTTGCAAACTAATGCTTATGTCATAGTATCATCTATTTCTTTTTTTTTTTTTTTAAGATTTTATTTATTTGATGCAGAGAGAGAGAGAGAGATCACGACTAGGCAGAGCAGCAGGCAGAGAGAAAGGGGGAAGCAGGCTCCCCGCTGAGCGGAGAGCCCGATGTGGGGCTCGATCCCAGGACCCTGAGATCATGACCTGAGCTGGAGGCAGAGGCTTAATCCACTGAGCCACCCAGGCACCCCATAGTATCATCTATTTCAAATCAATTTCCTGCAAGTGCCTTTTATAACTATATTATTTATATTAATAAATTAAAACACAGTATATTTGGGCAATGTTATTTTTCCTGTTCCACACAAATATGCAGAGATCTAAAAAGATTATGCAGGAGATAAAACTGTTGTTTACAGAGACTCTCCCTCAGAAGGTTTTATGAAATTATTCTTCCACTATTAAAAATGAGAAACCGCAAAACAAGGAGATTATAACAAATCCTTGGCAGAAATTCACATGAAGACTGCCTGCCAAAATTTTAATTAAGGAGACTAGGTTGGCTTATCAAATATAATTGAGAGAATATTGACCAAACATTGGTTTGTCTAAAAGGCAATTGATGGAACATGAGGTTCTAGACACAGCCTCTCCCGGTTCCCCCTCGATGTCCTTTGGAAAGGAACATTCTCCTTTACTTGGCCTTCCAAGAGCTGAAACAGTTAAATCAAAATGCCCCACTGGATCTGACAGCTAGGTTCTCTGGAAGTATAAAGCCTTTGGATGCTGAAGGAACTTTTTGAAGGTAGACAACAAAGGGATCTCCAGGCCTTTGCAGATCCAGGAGAATGCCCATGCTAGAGAAGGGTTCATGCCCCAACCTGCCTATAACTTGGGCCCCAACAAATTCTCTGATTAGATTTGCTGAACTACTTCTAAATGCGGACGACATAGATTTACCCTGCCAGCACACAGAAATAACTTCCTGAGATTAAAAAATGACATATATTCAAGAAAAAAATGGAAATCATTGACAAAAATACCCCATGAAATACATCCCTTGATTCCTTAATGTCATCCTCTTTAAGAGCCAGATTTTCTCACCACCTAAACTACTCCCTGATTGTAAATTAAACACCATGTGGATAACTTGCTTGACAGTATTCGAGTGATCTCAGGTTAATGTTTAACTATTAACAGAAAATAGGATTCCAGGTATTATGGCCTGGGAAGAGTACCATTAGGGTACCATTTAGCAGATTCTGTTTAAGACTTACAATAAAGAAGTAACTTAACTGCTGGAGGAATTTGAGCCAGTGAAGAAATTGATGTGAAAAGAATCTATCCCCTGGGCTGGGGTATTTTATGTTTCAATATTGAAACTTGAACATTTTTTGCATCAGAAAAGTTATTCTTAGTTGTTGGCAGAGTAAATCCATGTTATCCTGCATTCTGAAGCAGTTCAGCTGAATCTAATTAGAACATCTGCAGATTTATGCAGCTTTCTGTATATTAAAGTCCCTAACCCTTGTGAAATAAATATTTCTCCTCAATCCTTTATTTTTACCCATCTGAGTGTTAATCAGACTAATATGGTATAAATTTTAACAACCACTTTTATGATCCTAGGATGAAAGGTGCACTACAAGTCTAAAATATCAAGACCTTATAAATAGTGTCAGTGTGCACTGGATTTCAATGCCTTCCTACTGGCCATCAATTTTGGCTTAGAGAAAGGGAAACAATTATGAACTCAGTCGTTGCTTCTTGTTATTAGTTTTTCAGAGATTTTCAAGGTGATCCATACATTCCTAGAATATTAAGGAAAACCGCTTTGGTTTCAGTGTCTCTTGATAAAAAAAATTCATTGACTCATGTAGACAAGTAAACCAAAAAAGGTCAATTTGTTTTTGCAACTTAGATAAATTACTCAGATGCATATTGAAAATGACTGTTTTGCTAGAGTTAACTTTAAGATACTCCAACCCTCTTGGTATGCAAGTCCGCCATCTTCCTTGAGTAACACAACTAGATGCTATACTTCTCGTTGGGACTTTGTGGTTTTTTTTTTTTTTTTTTTTTAATCTTAACCAACCTTCTATATCAGAGCAGGCTCACCTCCAGCAAATGAGTAATTTCCTCCTTAGACATATAACACCTCAAAGTGTTACCAATTAGTCTGAAATTAAAATTAGTCTGAATTTTACAGCTGAGAAGCAGCACAGTAAAAAGAGGCTTAATCCTCAAGCCAGCTAGCCCTGTTGAAATTCCAGCTTTATCGCTGACTAGGTTTGAACAGCTGGGCAGCAATCAAACCATCCTGAAGCTTAAATTCTTCCTGGGTAAAATGGCGATAATATTTAACTTGGTAATAACTATAAGAATTAATTGAAAAGATGCATGTAACTAGGACATACTCAATAAGTAAGAGCCAAAATAGAGACATGGGGGCCTAAAAAGAGAAGCATGCAAAAAGAGATCCTTTTTCTTGGCAATTAAAAAGAATGTAACATTTAATTTTTTTAAGGCATTATCACTCCCCCAAAGATTGTTATAAACAAGCCCCAACAACTTCTAGTCAAGCAACACTTTAAAGCAATGACTCTCAAAATACAGGGCCTGGGCCAGCAAGAGCAGCACTTGAAAAATTGTTAGAAATGCAAATTCTTGGGCCCCATTCCAGGCCTACCGAATGAGAAACCTGAAGGGCGGGGCCCAGCAACCAGTGTTTAAAAAGCCTTCCAATGCGTGCTCAGGTTTGAGAAACACTATTTTAAGCCTTCCTTCAAATGTCAGCATAACCCCTAAGGCTTCCTCTATGAGGATGTGAAGATTCCTAGTAGACTTGCTAAAGGATCTGAATCCCCACTTCCTCCCTCTTGGCATTCCTCTCCTGCTCTTTATTCAGGACTAATTGATGTTCACACTGGCCAATTAGTCAATGTTACAATTCAAATAGCCCCAGCTGGAGCCAAAATTAACATGAAAGCTTTCCTAAAATATTTGAGTGGGGTTTTTTTTTTTTAAACATTGGAGATTTTCCTATTTGAAAAACAAGGATTTGGGCCTATTTTTATTCAAGTTACGAAGGTGTGTTCATGTGCTCCATCCTCTATATAATCATGTTATGTGCTCATCAAATACAAACACTGCTAAAACTAGTCTGTTAAGTTCTCTACAAGTTGAAAAGAAATACCATAAAAGCAGATGTCCATCTTCATTGTATAACCACCCTCATCTGCTGATATTCATTCTGTCCCACTAATAGTCATAGTGGAATAGTAGTTACCAGGCTCCGTTCTAGGTAGGTACAGGGGATTCAGCTGTGAATAACAGGACTGGTTGCGGATAGAGGAGAATCTCCTCCTCCTGGAGCTTGTACTCTAGTGAAGGGAAGAACACTACAAAACAGTCAACAAATCAATACATATAGTAATTACGGATTGTGTTAAGTACTCTGTAAGATCCACACAGGACGGTGTGATGGTCTGTGTAAGGAGTGGCTTCCTTAGACAGGGTAGTCAAAAAGGGCCTCTTTAGGGACATGTTATAGGAGCTCAGTCAAGAAAAAGAGGTAGAGGGGGGTGGAGGATTTCAGGCAGAAAACAGAGCAAGTAACAGCTTGGGATTTTTCAAGAAACGAAAGAAAGCCACAGTGAGTTAATGGAGAAGAGTGTTGGGAAAATAGAATTAAAAACAAAATCTTCTCCCAATCCAGGAAATCTCTCTACAAATGTAGATAAGAAAGAAAACAATTTTATTATTGAATAAGCATTAAGCCAGAATGTGACACTCATCACAAGCAATCCACTAAATGATTCCAGAGACTGAAAGCCATCTAACCCCTTTACGTGGCCAAGTGGATACATCCCATTACATATATATTCTTAGGATAAACAACTAGTCAAGTAAGAAGCCTTGACAGCACCATTTGTCATACAGTTGCTCCTAAATTTACTTAGTAGTGGGGTGACCATCTGTGTTAGCTAATTGGCTTTATTCAAAGGAAAAATAAACTTCTCTTTATGACAAGTAGTTTCGTAACTTGGAATGAGGCACCCGCTGCAGTTAGGTTCCATCCTCCCACAGAAACTGGGAGGTAGGTAGGGGCTCTATCTACATTTCAAAAGCATTTCAAAGAGATGCTTCCCAGGGCCTTGAGAAACACGGTCCTGGGTCCTAAAGCTGGCAAGAGTTTATTTTAGCTCTTACAAAGATTTACATACATTTCAAACAGACAGTGAAAGAACTTACAAGTTTTTTAAAGTAAGCGTTCTAAGATTAGGAAAGGGAAGGAAGTCTCTTCCCTTATTTTCAACACTGAGAAATAAGCCCCTCATTTTTCATTTGTTTTCACCATTCCATGAGGCATGAATTAAAGTACACAGGGACTAGATTATGCAGGTTCTGAAAACAGTGTGTATTTCATCTCGGAGAGATAGAATCCCACTGAAGGTTTGGGACAAGACCTAATATCTCTCACAAGACATTTAACCCCTCTGACATGATGTCCTGTGAAGAACACAGCATGACTTTGGTGATGATTCTCACCAAAAAATGCATAACCTCAATGTAATTGCAGAGAACAACAGACAAACCTAAACTGAGGAACAGCCTCCCAAAGAACTGATAAGTACTTTTTCAAAAATGTCAAGGTCATAAAAGACAAAGACTGAGAACCCATCATAAATTGCAGGAGGCTAAAGAGATAGGAAAATGAACTGTAATGTGAGGTCCTGTACTAGACCCTTGAACCAGACACAGTAGTGGGAAAACTGGTAAAATCTGAATAAGGTTTGTTAGCTTAGTTAATAGTATTGTATCAGTGTAAATTTTCTGGCTTTCCAAGCTGGATAAAGGATATAGAGGAATGCTCTGAACTATTTTTGTACCTTTCTATAGGTCTACAATTATTTCAAAATTAACATTTAAAAAAATTTAATAGATCATTTAAACTACTGAAAAATTAACTGGGAGGAGGAGTGCTGGGGATAGAAGTGCTGCGGCCAGTTAGAAGGCTAATGAAAGAAAGTCCAGGTAAGAGATCATAGTTTAGAGATGATGTCAACAAAGAAGGAGAAAATTAGGAATGAAGATGTATTTTTAAGACAAAATTGACAGTATTTGGAGATCTACTCAGTGTTAGAAGTGAAGGACAGGGCTTATTTGTAGGAGTCTGGTGTAAGTAACTATGTGGAGTATGTCATTTGCTCAGATAAAACTAAGGGAGAGGGGCGCCTGGGTGGCTCAGTGGGTTAAAGCCTCTGCCTTCGGCTCAGGTCATGATCTCAGGGTCCTGGGATCAAGCCCCGCATCAGGCTCTCTGCTCAGCAGGGAACCTGCTTCCCCCTCTCTCTCTCCCTGCCTCTCTGCCTACTTGTGATCTCTCTGTCAAATGAATAAATAAAATCTTAAAAAAAATAAAATAAAATAAGGGAAACCCAGGGTTCTGGCAAGATGATCTGTGGTTCCAACCTCTCCTCAAGAGGTCATCTCATAAATCCAGCTCCCTCTGAACAAGGAGAGGGCACTGATCAATGTTATAATAACCAATATATGATTCTAATATTACTACTCATACAGGTAGCTACAGATACTTCCAACCCTAGTTTAGACCCATGGACACAGCACAACCTGCACATGTAAGACTTGTTTCTTACTAATAATTTGGTTTTAGATTTGCTTCCTTTCCCTCCACTACCCCTCCAACCCCTTAGATAGTAATCTAGTAAGAAAACAGAGGTAACCAAAGTGAAGTGAAGTGAAGCCTTCTTCCTCTTAACTTAGCCAACTGTGGAAGCCAAAAGAAAACTGCCACCTGCCTATTTTTTTATTTAAATAGTCTTTACTGCATCAGTTAAAATTTAAGTAGTTTTAACTAAACTTTACACAATCATTAAATGTGGATAAAAGATAATTCAAGTAAGAAAATGACAGAACTAACATTTCTAATTCTAGTATCAGCTCTTCATCCACATCACAAGTTTAAAAGTCAAGGCAATTAAATCAGATAAAGCAGTAACATTCTTATTCTGCATTTTTAAAAAAAAATAAATAAGTAATTACAATCTTCCCCTTCCAGATGAGGATGGCTTTTCACAGAGACCGAGTATGTTACTACTTTTCATAGGATGCTTATGCTATGCCTCCACAGCATTCTCAACATCTTAAAATGGTTACGTAGAAATGGTTTCATTATACAAGATTTTTGTCACCAAAAACAACATGAATCTATCTCAGAGTTTTCACTGCAGAAAAGTGAATCCCCAGGATGCATCTGAGGCAGCCTCCCTACCTCCCCTTTTCCAAAGACTTTAAGACCCTGACTTTTAAAGGGACAGGCAACTCTTTCTGTCTTTGTGGTCCTGACTCTGGGGCAGACTTCTTTAGCAAGTGCCCATGGCTGTCCTAGGGAAATTACAGCAAATTCAGGGGACCCTCTGGTGGAAACATTTGGACTCCGAAGTCACAGCTCCTGGAATAACCACTGTGCTCTCGGTAGTTAAGGCAAGCTGTTATTGAACCATGAGCACATTTAACTGACCCCAAAATATTGAAAAATAACTGCAAAACTGAATTAACTATAGGAAACGAGTTCAGCCTTACTAGGAACCAAGGATATGTACAATAAAGTTTCCAGATACTAATTTTCGTCTATCAAACTGGCAACTTAAAAAATATATGTAAACCTATACAATACAAATGTATACAAGCATTGGTAAGGTGCGGGGAAATAAACACTTGCATGTGTCACTAGTGGGAGTGTAAATTGGTACAGCTTTTCTGGACCCTCCCAAACCATGAGTAGAAATTATACCCAACAATTTCATATGATGCAACGAGTGAAGTTTTTGCATCCTTCTTGATGCAAAACATACTATAAGGCTACAATAATGAAAACCAGATATTATTTGAACTAGGAACAGAGAAAGAGATTCAAATAGATACAACAATTTATATCAAGCTGGCACTTGAAATGAGTGACAGAAGATGGTACAGAAAAGAAATGGTTTGGAAACAAGTGGATATGTTTTAGGAAAAGCAAAAAGTTAGATTCCTTCCTCATACCATTAAGCAAAAACAAATTTCAAGTGGATTAAATACCTAAACATAAAAGCCCTAGAAGAAAACACAGAAAACTATTTTGTAAGCTTTGAGAGAAGAAGGTCTTTCTTAGCAAAGATATAAAACCTAGAAGTCATACATAAAAGGACTAAAATTTAGACAATGAAAAATATTTGTATAGAAAAAAAAAACAACACAAGTAAAATTCAAAGATAAATGAAGACAGGGGCCGCCTGGGTGGCACATTCAGTTAAACATCAGACTCTTGGTTTCAGGTCAGGTCATGATCTCAGGGTTGTGAGATGGAGCCCCATGTGGGGCTCTGTGCTCAGCGTGGAGTCTGCTTGAGAGTCTCCTGCCCGCTCCTTCTGTTCCTCCTCCCAACAACTCTCTAAAATAAATAAATCTTTTTTTAAAAAGATAAATGAAGATTGAAAGAACATATTTGCCAGACATATTTTAAAAAGGGATAAAGTTTCTGTAAATCAATGAAAAGAGACATAATTTAATAGAAATATACACATATGATTGAAACAGAAAATAATTCACTGAAATGGGAACACATCGACACACATTGAAGAGTTTTTTAATTATTAAAGCAATAAAAATTAAGTTATATATGAAACTTCTGCATGTGAGACTGGCAAAATTTTGTTATTTATAAAGCTCAAGAGGATGTGGAAAAATGGAAATCAACATTTGTTCCAGGTGTAATCTGGTACAACTTTTTAAATAATACTTTGGCAATATATATTAAAACTTTAAAAGCCACACATCCTATAGTGGGATATCTCTCTTACAGAAAGCTATACTATGTAACATACTCTATACCTATACAAAGATATGCATCCAAGATGATAATAGTAGTTTTATTTATAACAGGAAAACAAACAGGGATAGCCCAAGAGTCCATCAGGTGGGGAATAAGGGTACATAGTGACTCTGCCTGTAGTATAATCAAAAAACTTTTAAATAACAATAAACAAAAAAATAAATAAAAATAACACGTCATAACCAAGCTACTGCTTTAAAACAAATGGTTCCTCTATAAAGAAATACTTTATAGTCATTAAAAATGATGCTTTAGAATATTTACTCAGGCAATAATAGAAAAGGGTTCATTATCTATGGAATAGAATGAGGTTACAATATCACTAGTTCAGTATGACCCATTTTTACAACATACACACCAAAGCAAGGACACACACCAACATACCAACAATGGACATTTCTGGGTGAGACAAGAAAGGGCATTCCAAAGTGGCTTAATTTATTCTTTTTATTGTACTTTCCAATTTCCTCACCATTAACAATCGAATTTTGTATTTGGGGGAATAAAAGTTTAACAAAAACAACAAAATGAAGAGTCAGGAGAAGAATTCCAGAAGTAAGGCACAGTGCTTTCTTTTTCTCTTTCTCTCCAAATCCTAACTACCTAAAATGAAATGTTTTATACTTATTCTTTCCATCTAAATACAAAATGTTCTAATTTCATCTCCAAAGCATCCACAGTAGCATCCACGCTCACATCTGTCAATCCCTTTTACAGGGGGGTTGGGAATTTGTATGGTGAGATCTATGAACTCCACATTCTGCTGTCAGTCTTAACACCAGGGGTTTTAGAAAGTAGCATGAATAAAATGTGCTAACGCTGGCCTTGGGATAGAATCATTCCACAAAAGTGTTTATTTTTTATTTTTTTAACCAAAGAATGGATACATTTTTCAGCTGCTATATATAAAAATATTCACTTTTCAGTATGAAAGCTCAGCTGCGATGGGAAGAGAATATAATGCATTGTAAGAAAAATTTAAAGTTATAAGCTTGTGTGGCCATGCATAAAAACTCCTGAAAACTGTGACCATCCAAGGGTTTCTCTCTGAATGGGTCTTTTATTCCAGTGAGTTGGCGCAGTGAAAGATGCGCTGCATTGTTCTGACATCACACCAGGGTGAAAACACACAGTTCTGTTGACATCAATACAATGCACTACAATATATTTTTTATATCCTCTGTAGGTGTTCTGAAAGGACCCCATTGGTGGAAACGTTTTTTTAAAAAATTGCAGGAAAATCCCTGCAATGAATAGAGCACAAAAGCATCTCAATTTCCTAGGAAAAACTAGAGTCTACTTAGAAATGTGACAGTAACATTAAGCATACAAATAGAAAGAAATTTCAAAGGGAACATATAAAACACTTTTCCTGTGTCACAGTTCATTATGCAAACTCCATACATCTTAGCATGATGCCATATATTTAAGAAAATAAGTTTATCAGGAAACTTGCTCATAATAAGCCTCAGCAGATCAAGAGAAACTTAGTTTTGATGTAGACATGGTTTTATCTCCCTCTGTGCTCTGTTGTTCTCATACCTCCTGACATGAGACAATAAAATCTGTCTTTATTCGAATTCTTATAAATGAGCCTTCTTGGGGCTTCATGATCCCTCCATCGAATTCTGGAAACTGAAAAATAAAACATTATCAGAGGTAGGTGTGAATGGTAAAATGGATAGTGTGGAAAGCAATTAAACCAGTGGGAAAACAGACAAGTAAGGAACTGATGCAACTCTGGGACCCCAGTGGGTCTTGGATACTGAACATTCAAGTGTAAGAATTCAGAATCTTGTTACATGCAGCTTGACTCAGAAACTGGAGAAACACAAAGGAAGGCCCCCACGAAATCAATTCATCACAGCCCTACTTATGACCCTCACGTTGTGAGTCTACGTATGACTCTCACATTCTACAAAACAGTAGCTCCAAATGAACTCTGGGAATCAGAGTACTTAATCATTTGCTAGCTTAGTTAGATATTAATTATAGACTGGTATTAATTGAAAATAATATAATATACTGTGCTCGAATTGATATAGGCTCCATTGTATAAAAGTGTCAAATGAGTGATTTAGGATTCTGTATGCTCTATCTGCTTTCTTTTAGGAGCATATCCATCTAGTACAATATCCATAGAAAAGCAATTCTGTCCAAAAACATGTAGAACACCCAAAATAAAGGCATGAGTAAGAACGAAAGCAGTCATTAGGGAAAGCATTCTGCTGAAGGCAACTTGTGTTTTAATTCAATTAAAATTTTTAATTTAAGTTTTAGTTTTTTAATTTAAGTAACACATTTTAACCATCTCTATACCTACTCCTCAGCAGCATTAGATACATTCACATTGTTAGGCAAATATCACCACCTTCCATCTCCAGAACTTTTTCTTCTTCCCAAACTGAAACTCCATACTCATTAAACAGTAACTTTTCACTGTATAAAAATTTTAATAGAGGAAAAATATCAACAAGTGTACAAAAACATAATTTAACAAGTCAAATCCAAATAAAGAAAATCGTTTTAATGTGATGTTTCCCAAACTATATATATATAACAATCTCTTTTGTGATTTTTTTTTGCTACATTCAAGCATTTTTATTACCTTGTATTTTTATGAACTTAGTATTTATCATCTAACTACCTATTTCTACTTAACCCTCAGTACACCAGGAAAAATAGCATCATTTATTATGAGTCAAATAGGCCTTTTAATATTTTATATTTTAAGTCATTTTACAAAAAACTTACAGAATAATAAAGAGATAATGAAAAACTTGATTTAAAATTTCATAAAAATTTAAACACAGCAAACCTCAAACAAGTGAATTTTGGTACATAAGCATCATAAATGTTGAAATAGTACCAGAACGCATCCTTTTTATGAGTCTTGTCACAAAATCTCAGTATATCGAAGTCCTTCCTGGTTGAACGACAAACTGAGTAAGAATGCCATATTTTTTCATGTATCCTTAGAAATATATTGTTCTCTCATCAAACTAGCTTTTCAAGTTTGAGAAAATCAAGATAGACATCTCCATCTGAAAACTCATAATCTCAAATGTGGCTTATATGATCAATTTCGCCATCACCACTCAAGACCAGAATGCTGCTCTTTGCCTCCTTGCATTTATCTTTGGATTCATCTTATGTTTTGAACCAGCTTCCTCTATTTCATCCCTTACCATTTTGGAAAGAAAATGTAAAAATCTAAATTCTCGGATTTATTTTGGTAATCATTTCACTGCATATATTCACTATATATATGTATCAAATCATTATGCTATACATTTGAAACTAATACAATGTCATAAGCCAATTATACCTCAACAAAACAATTTTTAACAAATAAAAAATTTTAATTTTTTGAAAGAAATATTTTGCAGTACTTTGGACAACATAATAAGAAAGCTGAAGAATGGTGATTTTTACTCATTACATCATTCTTTTGAGGGCCTCAAGTTTAGGGAATTCTATCATTCTTATATTTTCTTATTACTTCAGTCCTATTTGGCCTAATTAGCCTACTCTGGCCTAGTTAATAACTGATAAATAATAAATAATTCCTCACACGATGAATTAGCACCATGTTCTAAGATCTAAAAAAAATAGTGATAATAACAAGGTCACTAAGATCTCATAATGTATCTTAGATTTACAAAAGGATTTGACGGACCCATATAGTGACTGCAGATTGAATGTGTTCTTCTATTTAAGAGAAATAGTAGGGGCACCTGGTTGGCTGAGTCGGACTCTTAGTTTTGGCCCAGGTCACGATCTCATGGATCATAAGATCAAGCCCCGCGAAGGGCTCCATGCCCAGCAGGGAGTCTGCTTGAAGATTCCCTCCCTCTGCTCCTACCCTCGCTCAGTCTTGCACATGGGTGCATGCCCTCTCTCTAAAATAAATAAGTAAATATTTTTTTAAAACACAGAGAAATAGCAAATTTCTCTTTGCTCTCTGGAAGACTCTGAAGAAAGAATAAAAATCATGAAGTATCAGACGTCACAAACAGTTAAACTTATTCAAAAAATAAATTCCAAAATTAGATTGAATCCAGTGCATATCAGTCAAATAAATTTGTTGTATAAGTAAATTTTGAATTACTGACATAATTTGAAAAACCAATAATATTTGCTGTATCCGTCTGGATTGTGTTCCTTCATATACCCACGTAAAATAACAGCTTAAACAGATAAATCTCTCATTCAAAAGTAGTCAAGACATAGGAAATCCAATCTTAGCTATGGTAGCATCATAGTAATAATTAGGGAGCAGTATCCTATCTTTCTGCTTTGTCTTTCTTAGTATGAGTCCATTGTTCTCAAGACTGCTTAATGGTCCAGTTCAGCAGCTGCTCCTCCAGCCATCTCAGCTATATGAGAAGCAGGAAGGAAGAATGGGGCTAGGGTACACAGTGTGCAATTCTCAGATGAAGAAGCACTCTTTAAGCATCCTTCCTGGATATCACACATGGCATTTATGCTTATCTCACTGGCCAGAACGAAGACACATGACCACACCTAGGTGTAAAAAAAGCTAGGCCTTTACCTGGCACATTGCCACTAACAGTAACAAAGAGATTCCTTTAATAAAGAAGAAGGAAGTGATGTATATTTAGGAGGTAATGAGCAGTTCAGGCTACAGCCACCAAAAACAGATAGTAACCACAACACATTCAAGAAAAACAAAATATTATTTAGTTATATATATGGCATTGGTTGATAACTTAAGTTCAAAGCTCAAAAGCTTCTTGCACTTGGTTATAAAGGGAACAGTATCAAGTACTAGAAAAATGTTAACAATTTTCTCCTTGATTCCAACCGAAAGCACTGAGAAGGGCAAAAACTATTTCCCCCCACTAATTTAAGAATTCTGTGATCAGTATTTATGTCATATTTATGTCAGCACTAACAACCACCTCTCGAGCCACTGGTATGCATCCCACACTTTGGGAAAGGTTGGGCATGAAAGAAATCATGAAAGTAAGTAAGATCACAGAAGTAAACTATAAAAGACAGGTTGCTGAGTCAAGGGACTCTAAACGAGAATGGTGGAATATATGAGCAAAAGGGCACTTAGATATGAGGTAGCCACAGAGTCATAAACTCATAAAATTGAAAATTATGTTACTAATCTTTCCCCATTGAATAGGATGATTCTTTTTAGAACATCTTGGGGATAGTCAATAATAGTTATCTAAGCTCTGTCTCAACCCTTCCAATGAGAATGGAGCCAATAATTGACAACCAATTCCATTTTAAAACATATCTATATACAGAATTAAAATAAACCTAATGTAGCTAACCCTGATTCCTCTCTGGAACTATATAGAAAAAGGAATGTAACCGTTTCTCCATGTATAAATCCTCTAAAATTGTATTTATTCACTTTTTTCATTTATAACTTCCACTTACTACTCATTCCTATTTTTTAAACCACTTGAATACATTTTTATGGAAAAAATGCAATTTATGCAAATACGAGCCCCCTGACTCTCCCTGAATCCCAAAGAGGGAAGCATTATTATCAGCTTATTATGAATTATTCCAGATCTTTATCTCTTTATGCACATTGGGAAATGAAATTATAATCATACATATTATATTCAGCATGCTATTTTTTCCACTTTATAAATCCTGATGATATTCTGCATATCAAAACCTACAGATCTGCCTCTTTTGTTTTCATTGCTGCATGGTATTCCATAGTTGTATCAAGGATGTAACCTAACTATGATAAAACCTTTGAATATTTCCAATTTGGGGCAATTAATAAAACTTCTAAATACCCTTATAAATTTCTTTGTATATGTGCTTTTGCACATACGCGCCTATGCACAAAATTTCTCTAAATTACCTATCAATAAACATTCATTTAATCAATCATGCCAAACTGCCATGCAACACAACCACAGCATTTCACATCCATTAACAGACTATGAGGCTCTCCACTTCCTCACATTCTCAGCAGTAATAGATACTGTCAGTATTTATAGCTTTTCCCAGTCAGAAAAAAACTTTTTTTTTTAAGATTTTATTTATTTATTTGACAGACGGAGATCACAAGTAGGCAGAGAGGCAGGCAGAGAGAGAGGAGGAAGCAGACTCCCTGCTGAGCAGAGAGCCTGATGCAGGGCTTGAACCCAGGACCCTGGGATCATGAGCTGAGGCGAAGGCAGAGGCTTTAACCCACTAAGCCACCCAAGCACCCCAAAAAACTTTTTTTTAAAGTCATGCAGTATCTTTGCCATCTTTTCTCTCCAAGCCTAGCCCTCAGTTCCTTCAATCCTACTTGCATAGGTCATGATTTTCAGACCTTTCACTTCTCCTAGAGATGCTTCAATTTATCATTATTACTCTTAAAATGTACGTCTAAGAACTGATTACAATGGTACAGCTATACTTTGACCTGACCTGTATACAAACAAGACTATTACTGATCTTCTGAACTTAGATCTTAACACTTTGTAAGTCACTGTTCTCATTAAGAACTTAGTAAAAGGTATGAACATTTTCTCCTAAAAAAGAAGAACAACAACACATAGGGTACAAGATGCATACAATATCAGGTTTCATGAACCACAGACCCAAGGTTAAATACATATTAATGCAGTCCCAAATCACATTTACATTAGAGACCATATCAGATTATTGTTGTTTCACACTGAGTTTGCAATCAAACTATATCTCAAATGTAACTCACATTATATATTTAACTACTAGAAAATTACATCTTTGTCAGCCTATATTTTTTATACTTTTTTGAACCTAGGTACTAAAAAGCATTTGCATTATTCTTTTGATGTTTCATCTTTTTACTTCCTACCCACTCTATCAGCCCATTGTGTTCTTTGTGAAGTCCGCTGTCACCTAATTTATGAATGTCTTCAACCATCTCCATGAAAAAGATTAAGTAGAAGTACCACAGCATGCCATACAGCTACTCCCCAGAGGCTTCTTTTTTTTCAATAGGTATTTTTTGAGTGACCACTGGCCAGGCTCTGAAGTGACTAAACTGTGACCAAACACATACTTACTTTTCCCTCAAAGATGTCATGTACAAATTGATAAATATCTTGCTGATATCCACGCACACTTTTTGGGTAGTATCCCTAGTCTACCAAATTAGTAACATAAACATCAAAAAACAAATTGATAGTAGTTTGCATTGCCCTGATTTGTTTTATTCATTCTTTCAAAAGATTTATGGAACATATTCTAGGTGAGAAGTACTGTCCTAGGGTTGGAATGGCAATGGTGCACACAACAAAATGATGCCCCCCTTACGGAGCCTGAAGTCTAGTGAGGGACCACAATGCTCATGCTGGCTCCACGTCATCACCACATACCTTGCCAAGTGTCTAGAAACTTCTATTGGATAATCCATGCTAATACTGTGCCAACTATAAAAAACAGAGAGTCAGGAGTATTATTACTTCCTCTTTCCAAACTTAAATAGCTATCTGGTGATTAAGTCTGGCATTATCTGATCAACAGTAACAGCGGTGAGACTACCAAAATGGTGTCTAAGACAACATTCAAGAATTTTTTTTTGTTGTTAGTAAAGGAAGCAGAGCAGAAAAACAGAGCCCATCAAGAAGACTGCAGCAAACTCAGGGCATTAAAAAGTAGCGTAATCTAATCTACTGAATATGAAGATAAATTTCACTTAATGAAATTCATATTATTCTCTCTTATTATCTTTGCAAATTCACTATTATCACCAGAGGTATAAATCCCATTTGCATATTCCAAAGGGTAAATATGAGTCTCTGGCAATCAGGCTGAAATGTCTGCCACTGTTGAATCTCGTAGTCTATCAAAAGTCTATCAAAAGGGCACATGGTATTGTAGAACTGACAATTCCACTGGAAAAATCGAGTTCGATTTGTTTAGTGTCAATGAGTTTTGTTTTGTTTTTTTTTAAATAGTTTTCATCTGAATAGTCACAAATTCCATTTTCAATAGTCCATATCATAAAATGAGCTCATTTTCCAAGCCACTTTTCAAAAATCTATACACTACCATGCTTACTATGCCTAATATCTATAGTAACAAAAGAGGCATATTGATTTGGGATTAACATGGTTTTAGGCCCATGCCCTCATGACCTTAATCATCATGGTAATACAAAAATAATTCATGAAGTACAATGTTAAATTAACACAAGTAGTTCTTTAGTTCTGCAGGATAGAAAAGTGATTTCCTACATAAGCTTAAAGACATAATTAAACATATATTTCATTTCTCTTTCAAGAATATTCTTTTGACCATGTCTGATAGAGCTGCAGGGAAAGCAGTTGGCAGCTGCCTGTTAAAAGAAAAACTATCGTTTTTTTATAAGCTACTTTATGGCTTTTCAAACTCTCTTTTTGTCTCTCCACCTCATCCTCCTCTGTCTTGATATCATTTCTTGAATTAGAAATTGGTGTTTTACTGGGGAAAATAATATTGTACAAGTAAAACAAAAATTAAATAGTCAAATTAATGAGGATTTCTCTAATTCCTTTTTAGTTAGCCAGGAATTTTTGTTGACCCCTGCTCTGTGTTTTTGAGAGAAGCTGTTATTAGAAGAAAACTACATAGTTGCAAATTACATTTTTAAAAAACTGAAACTATTTGTACATCTCAGAGAAATAATATTCCCCAGCATGGGAGCCACGATTCTACAAAAAAGATCATCACACTGTTTTTGATTACAGGAGATTTAACAGAAATTATTTGTAGCATACATTATAAATGAGAACGAAAGTACATTATTTGCTAAATATTTATATAATATATAGTAAATGTGTAAATACTTATATATTTATAAATATATATCAAATGTGAATATATTTCTAAAATTTATATAAATGTCCATATTTTATAGACATTACTAGTAAATGTGAAAGAGCACAGAACTCATAAGTAAAACTGCCCATGACTCATCTATTTAACATAAAACTAACTCTATGAAACAGTAGGGAAAATATGTTCCAACAGTTATAATATTTTGCCTTTGACTACATTCAGATGTGAATTCTTTTGTACAGAGAGCAATGTGTTTCTCTATTACTTTTGCTTATTTATTGTCCTGAGTCTTTAAACATTAACAATTAGCAAAGGAAGAAATATTTTCTGTTATTCTGAAACATTCACAACTCTTCTTTACCTTCTTCTAGGCAAGTTAACTTTCTCCAAGTAGCAGGAGAAAAAGAGAGGAAAAATACAATGGTTAATTTTGTAGCTTGGGATAAATCTTATGGGTAGATAGCTGGCTTACTAACTAAATACACAACTGTATAATTATCGTTTGGTTTTATTGCTTCCCGCTATTTCTTCTTATCTAACATCACAATCAGCATGACTACTACACACAATGGTTACCCAGAGTGTCCATCTTAAGTAAAATTATGAAACTGACAATCATGATTTTACTTGGAAAATGGTAAGCCAATGATTAGTAAGTCCAGCAGCTGTTCAAACTGAATCAGCAAGCACAGAGGATACGCGATGGCTCTGCACAGAGAAGTAGGTACAGGGGCAAATCCTGAGCCTGCCAAGCATCACCTGAAGAGTAGACCACGAAAGATGCAGTCCACAGGCTCGGGTCAGCATCAGAGCAACAGAGGAAGAAGGTATCTGGAGCATGGGGAGAATGGTTTTGGGAGATCCCCTGCCTCCTCGATGTCCCTCTTGGCCCTGCCAAGACAGTCTTCATCAGAGCGCTCAGTGTTGTGTGACACAGCCCAGAACTTCCATTTTGAGCTTCTCTCAGTGGGTCTGAGGACTCACTCCTCAGTGTGGAGAATTCACTATTCTGTGACTTCGTAGAGTACAATCCCACCAGAGATAATCTATGTGTACATATCTCTATGATATCTGCTTTACCCACTAGGGCCAAGGCCCTGTCTTTCCTATACACTGACTCCCCTGAATTGACGTATCACAAATCTGAGGATCTACTAAGTCCACAATGACTGTCTCTGGAAACTTCTTTTTCTTTCTAACTTAATAGATCTGTGCTATACTATAACATCTAGCCAGTAAGAGCCAATGTTTAATCATAATGTATCTTAGACTTCCCAGTCCCTGTTGTTTTCTACCTTTCTTCCCATAAAAATCCTTAAATTCAAGGCTCTGCGATCTGGTTCTATAAATCTGAAGTCCTGTAAAATTCTTCTAGTTAACAAATATTGTCTATATTTCACTTCCAAAGCTAGAAAATGGGTTGTCTATGTTTCATTTCTAGATGTTACATTAAATTCTTTCAAACTGACAATTCTTTATTGTTTCCTAAAGTACCCAAATTAATTAAGGAATATAACATATGTACAAGATAATGATCTCACTTTCGAAGATTCTAATAATTTCTAAAAGTCTGTAGTTTTTTCCAATTTATCTTTCTCTTATTTTCTGGCAAGTATACCCTTTTTAGCCTAGTCTTCCCATACTCAACAAAAAATGGCAGGCAAGACAAGCTCCAGAACTCTAAAGCAAACTCGAGTATATGCCCTGGTCTTTCACCTCATGTTTACAAGTGTGCTAGAGACACAGAAGTCTTACCTGCCATCTTATACAACATTTACTAAATATCTTATTTCTCTGGGCATTGGGCAGCATGGCGGTATTAGCACTGATTATTATTTGTGTCCAGATCAGACTTAATTTGCTCTAGGAAGAGAAGATGTCCTTCCCAATCAATACAGTGTACACCACATTATGGAATCTTGTAAAATATAGAGACAGCTTACTGAGGTCTCATCCATCGAGACTTTTGTATGTTCAGTTTAACATCGAAAAGTATTGGTTTAAAATTAGTCAATCTAGTCTTTGAATGTTTGTTTTGTTTTGTTTTGTTTTTTGTTTTGCTTGCCATTTGCTTTGAGGTAGCCTTCTTAAGATCACTGGAACACTACTGGAATCCAATCTGATATAAGAATATACTTGCTGCTTATGTAATTTTAAGTCACATATTTTTTCTTCTTCCATCAGTATTTTTGCTTTCTAATGGGAAAAGAAATAGGATAAGACTCTGGCCCTTGGGGGTGTCTGGGTGGTACAGTCGATTAGCACGCGACTCTTGGTTTCAGCTCAGGTCACAGTAGCAGGTTGTGAGATTGAGCCCTGCGTTAGGCTCCGCACTCAGCATGGAGTCTGCTTCAGATTCTCTCTCCTTCTCCCTCTACCCACCCCCCTGCTCATGCTCATGCTGTCTCTCTCTCTCTGCTAAATAAATCAATCTTTTAAAAAAGGAAAAAAAAAAAAGAATCTGGCCCTTGGCCACAAACCATTTGGGGGAATTCCTCAATATTCTCACCCCAATTTCTATTCAAGCAATGAAAAGCTAATCAATGATGGGGTTAACAATTAGATTCCAGAGCTTCTAAAATATCTCCCATTACTCCATAGTCCCATTCTCTTCTTCTCTCTCCCTCCCTCCTAAAAACATCTTACTGAACACTCAAGACAAAAATGAGGAGAAAGCCCAAGTCCTAGGGAGGCTTGCATCAGACTGTAGGGTCTGTATGACAAGTTGCCCAACTTCATTGTTCAGATTTGTTCTCAAGCAGAGGAAGATGGATAGGAAGTGGTGGGAACTTCTAGTGATGACCCTGTCTTTGCCCTACAAAACAGAAAGTAGAACATTGTGCTCTCAGGTAAGGGGAAAGGTCGGAAGGAGACAGAGAAGGAGGGAGAAGGGGCATGAAGGGTGGCTGAGGGGCAAAGGCATGAATGGCATCTCCCTCACTGCTCCTCATGCACAGTTGAACAGGTGACCCTGTAGACACCTGCCACCAACACATTCATCCTGCCAGTCCCTGCATCTCTCTTTGCCCCAACTTAAAATGGGGAAAAAGAGAATGTATTTCCCAGGGTGGCTGAGAGACTCAAATGAGTTAACATACATAAAGCCCTTAGAAAAGGGTTCAGCATGTAATAAATCCTCACTAAATCATTTTTTAAGAAATGCAATATGGCGTAAAGAGGTCCAAGGACATGAAATTTAGAAAGGGTTCGAAAATGGGTTTTTAAAGCCTTGAGGGAGGAGGCATTATAAGAGGAGAACAGTGTTCCTTATCTTCTCAAAATACAGAACTTTTTAGTAAGCCTGGCAGATAGCCAAGGGAGTACATTTTTTAAATTTTCTTGTTTTTTTTTTGACAAAACATAAGTAAGACTAACTCCAGTCTTAGTAAATCAGTTCCTTCATATGGGCAGAGGCTGATGAGAATTAAAACATCTCGTCCACTGTCACCCACTGCTCTTTCCATGACAGGTCAATATTGCTTGTCCCACAAGGACTGACTTAATGGCCTCCATCAGGAGCATATTAGGTGATTCATTTTCTTTGCAGGAAAATCAGTCATCATTTTCATAAACATCTGCAGTCACCGCTCACCTCTGCTGCAGTGTTCCTGTGCCACGTCCTCATTGTTGTGTTAAGCAGCAGAGTTGGTGCTCTGTCAGGACATCGGCCAGCCAGGTCATCTCTGTGATGGCTCCAACAGAGAGACCAAAGTCCCAGAACACAGGAGAGCAGCGATTCTGTCATGGTCAAGGAGACAGGGATCTGACTGAGACCACAATGAGGCAGACCTGTTTTACAGTAAACAGTGTGAAGAGGGCACAGAGCAAATGAGGGGTCAGAGCAGAGTTGGAAATAAGCACACAAGAATTCCGAGAGTATGATCACTGTTGGGAAGGAGAGATTTGGGATAAAAAGAGGAAAGAGTGAGAACATAGAGTCTGCTGAGATATATGGGGATCCAGGTCTCTCTTGGAGTAGCCTTGTAACCACAAGCAACTCTCACCACTTCTCCGGGTCTGCTTTTCACCTATAAGAAGAGCAGTGGCCAGTAACTGTGCAATATTCACACATGGCAGGCCCTGTTCTCTCTGCTCTGTGTGTGGACTCTTTACAGTCCCAACCACCTCAGGACATAGGTATAAAAAATTCCATCATTGGGGCGCCTGGATGGCTCAGTGGGTTAAGCCGCTGCCTTCGGCTCGGGTCATGATCTCAGAGTCCTGGGATGGAGCCCCGCATAGGGCTCTCTGCTCGGCAGGGAGCCTGCTTCCTCCTCTCTCTCTGCCTGCCTCTCTGCCTGCTTGTGATCTCTGTCAAATAAAAAAAAAAAAAAAAAAAAAAAAAAATTCCATCATCATCGTAGCCCATTTTTACAGAAGAGGAAACTGAGGAACAGAGATTAAGTAATTTGCCCAAGGTCACCCATCCAGAAAGCAGAAGAACCAGATTCCCACCTGGGTCGCCTACCTCCAGGGCCCACGTTTATATCACTTTGCCTCTCTGGAAAGGTAGAGAACCAAACTATAAATGATGTGTAATTTCAGATGGGAAAAAAAGACAGACCTTTCTATTTCTTTCATTTCCAACCCTTCATAAACCAATACTATCGTAATACTGTTACAAATAGGAAGTACTAGAAAAATGATCCCAGGACAGGTGTTTCTGCAATGTCAAATACTGTAAAAGTTTCTAAATGCTTTCCATCTCCGTACTTAACTGCAAAACAAGGAACAATCCACAACACAGGATCTTTCCATCAACCACACTGTGTGTAATCCTAGACTGATGGTCTCTAAACTCCAGCTCTGTGCTTGTGAAAGGCAAATTTTGCAAAGCTGTCCAGGTATCCCCCTTCTCTGCAAAAACTTGATTTCACTAGAGGTTAAAATTCAACCTTAATAAAGCACCGAATACGGTGCCTGCTTTAGGTTAGATATCTTCCATTCATTTACAAGCAATTGCTGAGCTCGTGCTTTGTTTCTGGTGTTCATTCAGATGTGGAGGATGTAAGGGTAAAGATACAGCCCCTCCGTGAACTTAGACTCTAGAAGGGAAGACAAAAAAACATATCCCAGGTGATACGAGACTGCCCCAAGTGTTGAAGACGTTTAAAACTGTAAGAGCTTTCCTTCTCAAGTCATCATTTTTACCAGGTGAGTTTAGGATGGGGGGGTGTCAGGGTGATATAAAAATGGAATTTCCAATTTCCAGTAAGAGCATCAGTTGGCTCCAGCCTTCTCCATACCACAGCAACTCTGGCTCTCTCTCCTTAACACTACTACCAACAAGGTCTGTGGGGCCCCAGATATCTGTGAGTAGCCTGTAGCTAATCCTCTTGACACCCTGGCACATCAAAGGCCTTTTTCTCCCTACGACCCAGATCTGGTTCACTGTGATGATACCTTGTGCATTGCATCTAAGTAAGTGATAGCTCAGCAACCGAAGGCCACTAGAGTCTCCCATGCTCAATAGTGAGGTCCTGCTATAGGGTAGGGTCTAGAGGTAGGCCCATCACCAAAGACGAACACCATCAGGGCTGATGCTTTCCATCTCAAATCTTCTAACTTCCACTGTTCTTCCACTGTGCTTGCCTCCTTTCCCTTGTCTGGAACTCGGGCCTTACTTCAAAGGGCTGTGGTTGGAAAGACACTGAGGAACCCTACACAGAATCGCCACACCTCTTGGACACTAGCCCAAGGCTGAGATCCACATTTCACCTCTCCCTGCAGGATGAATCATCACATTTCCCTCAGTTCTTTCCAGTAACGTGGACCCATTAAGGCACCATCCACCCGTCCTCCAGACATGGCTGATGCAGGTTTAAGCTAGAATACCTGTTCAAGAATATGCCTATGGCTCAACAGTAAGCCCCTCCCCTTTTCTTTAAATGATCACCACTTGTCTGTGCCACGGGATTCCCAATTCAGCAAGCCTGCAGAACCCCACACCTAGTAATGTTATCTTGGTGCAGGCATCAGTGGAGAGTGTTATATAGGAATCCAGGTGGTGATGGGGGTTTTATCTGAATCTCTGGGAGGTATGGAGGTGTGCAGAGAATCATGAGTGAGTGACTTCTTTCCAACACACGGGCAAACAAGGGAACTTTCTGGAAAACATAATGCACCACATTTTTTTAAATGGTAATTCACATGTTTTTGACTTGTGTTGCTCACTGTTCTCCTTCCAAACACAAACCATGACTGGACGGTGAGACTGGGACTACATCTAGGGATTCTACAGGATACCCTCTATACCTTAGACCCATATTTCCTCTCTCAGTGGTTCTACTTCAGCTAAAACTGGCTTTCAGATGCCCTTTCAGCTGTTTATAGCCTCCAAATAATTACAGTTAGTATGTTTGTTGTTTGAATAAAGAGCCAGCCAACTGAACATCTCCTGCGACTTCTGCTTTGAAGGGAAATCCTGTTCTTCCAATGCAGCCACAACTTAATTAAATGTTTTATAGGTTTCTCCAAATTTGACTTATCTTCCCCAAACCACCTGGAAGAAGCTCAAAGTGCTCTTCCCTCCTCTTCTCTCCAATGCACCTGGACAGTCTCTCCACCCACCCCACCCCCCATTCTCCCTAGCACTGAAGAGTTGACCATCACAGCAATTCTTCAGTCTTCGAGACGTGCCTATCAAATTAAGAGCGCAGAGAGAAACTTGGGGAGTTCATTCTGAGAAGTAATTCCTCACTAATCCCTTCTCAGATAAACAATGATAGTTTACAGTTATTATTTCCTGTTTGGAATTAGTTACCCTTCTCTCTCTTACTTCAACAGACTTCTGTCCCTTTGTAGTTGATACCCTGAAAAATAGCCTATAGAGTCCTCTGCTCTGGCGTCTGTGTTTGGGTCACATACCACATGTGTAACTGTGAGGAAGCTGCCACCTCAGAGGTGACCAGCACAGAGGCTGTGACAACACAGAGCACCAGGAAGGGTTCAGTAATGGTAGTAGAATATTTGGCTCTAGGTTTACCCCCAGATGTCTTTTTTTCTTTTTCCTTTTTCTTTTAATAAAAATTCCTGAGTTGTTTTTCAGGTTGATCACACAGACATAAATCTCACAGTATCTGGGCATCTGGGTGGCTCAGTCGGTTGTTAAGCATCTGACTCTTGATTTCAGATCAGGTTGTGATCTCAGGGTTGTGAGATCAAGTCCCAAGTTGGCACCAGCACTGGGCATGGAGCCTGCCTAAGATTCTCTTTCTCCCTCTGTCCCTCCCTCTCCTCTTTCTCCCTCTCAAATAAAAAAAAATAAATAAATAAATAAGATAAGATAAAATAAAATAAAATAATCTCACAGTATCTAGGTTGTAAACTCTGTGAATAGTCGTATATCATTTTATTTTTAATTCTCAATAGTGTTGGGTATATAAAAAGGGTTCTCAACAACTACCAGTCAGCTCCTTACAAAGCTAAACCATGAACAAATCCCTTTTGAAAACATCAAGAAAATATCCCTGAGGAAGAACTAATTTGCTGCATTCACCCATCACATATTTTGCTTCCCCATTACCATCAGCTACAGATCTGCAGGCAGATCTGCAGGATGATCAGAAATGTTGGCTCTCACCTGTGTGCACGGGGAATGAAGCCTGTGGATTTGAGTCTATGTTCTGCCTCCCGGTGTTGCCACCCTCCTCCCACCTGGGGAATCTGCTCCTACTTTCCTTGCCTTTGTCCTTCTTGACTGGCGGCTGAACTGATACTCTGACCTTTGAACCACTGATACTTTTAGGGTTTTTGACTTATTCTACCTAAGCGCTTTCCACAAAATATGTACCAACATTCCTACCAAACCTTAACAGTGTCAATTTTCCAGCACTCTCACCAAAACTGAGTGTAAGGAAATGTATGGTGGGTGGTGGAAACCTCTCACCGTTGGAATGACAGGTTTCAGATAAGCAAAGTAAGAAGCTAGAATGAACCACGCAGTACTGGATGAGGAGCAGTCATAAGGATGAGCTCATGTTTAGCTTAATACAGACACGGATACAGACAGAAAAACAGTATCAATATACAGGTACAAGTGTGGTAGTACATATACATAATATTTCCTGACATTGTTCCCTAAGAGGGCCTAGAAGTAACACCACCCAGTAGCAACAAGCACACCTAGGGCCCAGACCTTGGTTTCTAATACCATTCTCCAGGAAAAGGAACCAGGGCTTCTTAGAAAAATGGCTGGTTCTGGGACTGGGGCACTGAATATACGAGTTGAGCAAGGATCATCTTAACAGCGCCAGAAAGTAAGTGTGCTCAAAAAAGAAGTGACGGGGGGCATGTGGGTGGCTCACTGGGTTAAGCCTCTGCCTTCCACTTGGGTCATGATCCCAGGGTCCTGGGATCAAGCCGCATATTGGGCTCTCTGCTCAGCAGGGAGCCTGCTTCCCCCTCTCTCCACTTGCCTCTCTGCCTACTTGTAGTCTCTGTGTCAAATAATAAATGAAAAATCTTAAAAAAAAAAAACCAAAAAACAGTAGGAGCCTGCCACAGTCATAGGCACCAACCTGAAAGCTGGGACTATCTGGCTGACAAAATAAATAACATAATACTGGATTATAACAAAGTATCTCAAAGTATAACATAAATATCCGTAAGTCCATACTAACATAAATCAATGATTAAATAAATAATTAAATGAGGGAGAAGAGACAGTTCTCTGTGCAGACCTCCAAATAATTGTGCAGATTCACCACCCTCAATGAGGTAGGACATAATTCGCCACTCCTTCAGTGTGGGCCACACAGTAACTTCCTTCCAAACAGTAGAGTATGGAAAGGGGAGGAAAAGAGTTATTTACAGTGGAGAAACCTGACAATACTACCAGCTGACCCAGGCTGACATCAACAGTGATAAAGCACATTGATCGTGGGCATCCTGGATATGACGGGATGAGAATACTACCTTAACCTCTGTAATCTTCTTCCCTAAAGCCCATAACTCTTGTTTAACCATAAGGAAAACATCAGACAAGCCCAAATTGAAGAACATTCTACAAAATACCTCACCAGGACTCAAAATTGTCAGCGTCATCAAAAACAATGAAGTGTGAGAAACTAAGGAGATATGCTGACTAGATGTAATGTGTCAGCATGAATGGAAAAGGACATTAGGTAAAAACTAAGGAAACCCAAAGAAAGTATGGACTTCAGTTAAAAATAATGCATCAATACTGGTTCATTAGCTGTGACAAATGTTCCACAGTCATGTAAAAGGAAACTGAACACAGGGTATATGAGAACTCTCTGTAATAATCCTTTATTTAGGGACGCCTGGGTGGCTCAGTTGGTTGGACAACTGCCTTCGACTCAGGTCATGATCCCAGAGTCCCGGGATCGAGTTCCGTATCGGGCTCCCAGCTCCATAGGGAGTCTGCTTCTCCCTCTGACCTTCTCCTCGCTCATGCTCTCTCTCACTGCCTCTCTCTCAAATAAATAAATAAAATCTTTAAAAAAATAATAATAATCCTTTATTTGTCCTTTATATCCTGTATATCTATATATATATATCCTATATATATCCTTTTCTATAAATATAAACCTATTTTAAAATTAAAAACTTTATTAAATTTAGGCGGGGAAAGGCATGGAAAGTACATGGAGTTCAATAAATAGTAGCTCTATTTTTTCTAAATGATTTTTGCCATCTTGCAAAGTGAAAGGAAACATTTTTGTTGTTGTAATTTTAATTTCTTTGATTACTAAGGAGGCTGGCCTTGCAAAAACGTTTGTCTTTGCTTTTCATAGTCATGTCCTTTATCTGGATTTTGTAGCTTCTTGATTCTTCTGATTTATCTGTACTCTCTACGGTGATCAAATTTCCCAGTTTGTCAGGAAACAATTTATGTCTGCTATCCCAGCTAATGATTAATAGGAACATTTTTAATTTCAAAAGATAAACTGTATGGTCACCATCCTACGTCCCACTGTTGCCCTCACGTTGTGTTCTCCCACTAATTGCTACCTCCGGCTGCTAATCCTTACTCATCCCCTGCTGCTGGTGTCCAACATATACCTTGACAATTAAATGGGTCAAGCTTTTGGTAGCTAATAGTCTTCTACTTCAACTACACTTTATGAAAGATATGATCTCAATATAAATTAAAACTCATTTCATACTGCAATCCCCAACTTTCCATGCTGGCAAGAACACTGTTCTAAAGCGTGCAGGTCCCTTTCCCATGCTCTTGTGTTTTGAAAGACTGTTTCCTCTGCTCCTGTCCTCTGCGCTGGACTGCATTCAATGCCATGCCCAAAATGAGGCATGAGGGTAAAAGAGCTGTGGACACACATCTCTTCCAGCCACCTTAGGAAGACTCCTTTCTTCTCATCCCTCCTTCCTTCCTTCCTTTATTCTCCCCTCTTGCCTTCCTCTCTCTTCCATTTTTCTTCCTTTTCTTTTCTTACTTTCCCTTCTTTCCTTTCTCCCTCCATCTCCTTTTTTCCTTTTGACAAAAAGGAAGTTGTTTATGGTTCAATTTCTTCCCCCCTTTATTTATTATGCAAATTAAGCTCACTGAAGAAAATTAGAAAATACAAATAAGAAAGAAAAAAAATTCCACATCCATAGATAACGACTACTAACATTTTTATGTATGTTTGCCTATATCTGTTAGGGGAAATCTACCAATGTGCAAAAGCACAGTTAAAGTCAAGAGCATCCCAGCTCTCACACATATTGGCCATGTGACCTTGAATAACTTACTTAACCTAAGCCTCAGTTTCCACATCTGTAAAATGAAGATAAATAGTATAGTATCTAATATTAAAATATATCATATTATTATTAATGTCAGGAGAAAAGACAATATATGTAAGTCACTTAAAACAGTGCCAAAAATAGAACAGGTGCTGAATAAATGGTAGGTCTTACTAATAATACATGTTTAGTCAAACATGAGATCATACCAACATTCCAAATTTGGTACCCTGGAGTTTTGGTCAACAGAATATGGAAATCTGTAACTAAATATAGGTCTATGTTCTCATTTTGGGCATTTATTTCTTTGTGCTGCATTTTATTTTGAAATATAATGAGGGAGGCACCCAGGGGGTTCAGAGCCAGCCTGACTCTTGGTTTGGGCTCAGGTCATGATCTCAGGGTCAAGAGATCGAGTCCTGCATTGAGCTCTGTGCTCAGCTCAGCGGGGAATCTACTTGAGATTCTCCTTCTCCCTCTAACCCCAGCCCTCCCCACCTCAGCCCATGCTCACGTGTGTGGTCTCTCTCTCTAAAACAAATAAATAAGTGAAATATAATGAGGAAAAGTATACGTTAAAAAATAATTACTGAACATGATATATTACCATTACTTTAGAAACTCCCTGACAGTTATCATTTCCCCATGAATTATCACTATTCTTTTACTTTTACAGGAAAACGTGTGTCCACTTCACACGGTAGAAAGGCAGGGCCAGTGGTATCCTTGGTAGCCCCTCACTCTCGTGAGTTCAGCCCCTCAAACCAGATGCTGCTTCAGGGCCAGCACTGAGCTCCAAAGAGGCCAAATGAGCTCCAAAGAACAACGTGCGCTAGTATTGATCCCCAAAGTAAGAATTTAGGGTGGTCTTTCTATCATTTGATTTGAGGAATTGCCTCTTTGCTTTTGTTGTTCTATCTGGGGGAATATGGTTTTTTGGTGCCCTGGCAAGTTGTTGTCTGTGTTGTCCAAGAGCAGGGGTTTGGCCTATGTTGGCTTTCATAATTGAGAAACAAGAAATCAGAAAACAGTAGAGAAATGTAATTTCTATTTACTTTTAGAAAATGGAACCCTGAAACAAATTCAGGAGTGGAATTGATACAACACAAAGAGAAGGTATTGAGTTCATTAGTATTTGACCAGATTTTCCTTAGAGAAGAGTCTGGACAGGCTAATTATTTGGGGACACAGGTATGTATATGTGCTCTTCCAGGGTTCCAACATAAATGTTAACAGCCCTCTGCACTATGAGTACAATACATTTCATAAGTAGTCTGCATGTTTCTGAATATATTTTCATATTGCATTCTGTATATTAAAAAACCATGTGTATGAATCCATGAAAGGAGCCTCAATGATAGAAATCTTCCTGTCAGTTAACTGGTTCACTTCATCTGTTAGAAGAAGTCCCCAACAGGGACAGCTAGCACAGTCCCTGGTGTTCTAGGCAATGATAAAGACCTGCTGAACTGATTTGAAGGTAAATTACTAAATAATATGGTATGAAACTCTATATTCAGTTATAAGTTATGTGGAGAAAGGGTCTTCAAAGGATCCCTCAGCATGAAGCACATCTATGAAGGGCTTACTAGGTACCAGACAGTTCGAAGTGTTTCACATCATCCCCACATGAAGCATCCTCACTTCATCTCCCAGACACCTATGATGGGGGCTACTATGATGACCTGAGTCTCACACACAGGGACACCGAGGCCTAGAGAAGTTACATCACCAACCGAGGGCCCACACAGCTAGCAGGTGGCAGACTGGCATGAAAGCCCCACCCTCAGCCACTTGTCTTGGGACCTGGCCTGGAGCTGTCTGGGGACAATCACTGGGCAGCCCAAATACCAGGATCAGATCCTGCCTTCTCAGTCTTCAGTGCCATGCAGTTTCCTCCCGCAGCTCACTCATTACTGAGCTAAGACTGATGAAAAGGATTGAGGACACAAATGAAAATCATGACATATGAAGACATTTGACCCATAAAGTAACCAATTACTGAATTCATGCCAGTGTTTGTATATCCTACAGTTCTTTCACTAATACTTTCTCGTAGGTGTCCACAATAAGGAATGAGAAAGAAAACACAACTGAGGTCCTATGTTTACCCCTTTACTGAGACAGGGCCTGAGGACAGGACTAAAAGTCAAAATAATAATATAGAAACAACAACAAAGCCCTCTTACCATATTACAGACAACTTTTTATACATTCTCATTAAGTATTCACAATGCTTACAAGTGTTACTATCGTTTTTCTACAGATCAGGAAATTGAGAGACTCACAGAGGGTAGATAATTATTCAAACCCTCCAAGATGGGTTCACAGCCCGGCCTCAGCATTTACTATCTCTAGGACCATGAGCAAAGCTGTCATTCTGCCGAAGATACTCTGTGGCCTCTCGTGGTCCTATTGTGTACCACATCCGGGCCAACCACAGACAAAACTGAGATGTGGGCAGGATGACTTCAGTACCTCCCATTAGTCCAAAGCCTGCTCTTTTCCCTCCTTTCAATGTCCCCATTTCTCCTAGGTTCCCAGGGGTCTCCACCTGTCCAGGTTCTCCTTGGCATGCAGGAAAATGCTACTGCCCTCCCCAGGATAATTCACCTCATAAAGTGGATCAGATCTGGCCGAGGCATGACACTGGATGCAGGTGGACAAGTATGAACAGGAAGCTCACCCTTGCATAGAATCCACAGTGGAGCCCGGGAAAGCAGCAGGGATGCTATTACCCTGCTGTGGGGAGTGGGTAGGTGGAACAAGCTCAGTTTTTTAAGATCTATATAACAGCTTTATTGAGATACATTCACATACCATATAATTCACTCATTTAAAGTGGACAGTTCAGTGGTTTTTAACATATTCACAGAGCTGTGCAACCATCACCACAGTGAATTCTGGGACATTTTAAACACCCCCAAAAGAGACTCCATACACATTAGCCAAGACTCCCCATTCCCACACACCTCAGAAACCAGCCTGAACAATTGCTAATCTACTTTCTTTATTTGTAGACTTGCCTATACTGGACACTTCATATAAATAGAATCATATAATATATAGTCTTTTGTGTCTGCCTTCTTTTACTTAGCATAATGTTTTCAAGGTTCACCCCTGCTGTAGCCTGTATTAGTACTTGCCACCATCTTACTGCTGAATAACGTTCCATTGTATGGATATATAACAGTTTCCCCCACAATCAGTTGAACAACAGTTGAGCTGTTTCCACCTTTGGGCTATTCTGAATAATACTGCTAAGAAGATGAACATTCAGGTATAGCAGGTACAGGTTTTTGTGTGGACATAGGTTTTAAATTCTTTTTTTTTTTTTAAAGATTTTATTTATTTATTTGACAGAGAGAGATCACAAGTAGGCAGAGAGGCAGGCAGAGAGAGAGAGAGAGAGAAGGAAC
>NW_019154120.1:14972851-15052310 GCF_002288905.1 Enhydra lutris kenyoni | reverse complement strand
AAAGATTTTATTTATTTATTTGACAGAGAGAGATCACAAGTAGGCAGAGAGGCAGGCAGAGAGAGAGAGAGAGAGAGAAGGAACAGGCTCCCTGCTGAGCAGAGAGCCAATGTGGGACTCCATCCCAGGACCCTGAGATCATGACCTGAGCCAAAGGCAGAGGCTTTACCCACTGAGCCACCCAGGTGCCCGTGGTTTTAAATTCTCTTAAGACTATGCCCAGGAGTGGAACTGTTGCGGTATAGAACAACTCTACATTGAACCTTTTGAGGAAATGCCATACTCATTTCCAAAGTAGCTGCAGCACTTTCCATCCCCCAGTAATGTACGGAGGGTTCTAATTTTTCCATATCCTCACCAACACTTGTTATTGTCTGACTTTTTTATTCTAGACATCCTGGTAGGTCTGAAGTGCTATCTATCTCATTGTTCTCATTTGCATTCACAAATGAGTGAGGAGGTTTGGTTTTAGATACCTTGAATGTGAGATGCCTATGAAACATCTAGAAAACTTCTGGAAATGCAGCTATAAGTTTAGTAAAAAGTCAGAATTGAGGATAGATACTGTATTTACTCTTGGAAGTCATCAGTGTAATACTGTAAAATAAAGCATTTTTATTTATGGGATTCAGGCACTATGGTATTAAGTGCAAACTATATGGACATGGGATTCTCCCAAGAATTACAAATTGTACCACCACGGGTAACTCCTAACTCCACTCACACCCAAGACTAGCCTTGGCTAAACAAAGTATAATCAGGCTTTTCCTGTTCTGTGTTATGTTTAGAGACTTTTTGATGGTGGGGGAGGCTGCATAGCTAGGGGTTAAAAACTCAGACTGTTTGGTTTAAATCCTGACTTGCACACTACATAGCTGTGTGATTTAGGGACATTTTACTTAATCTCTCTAAGACGGTTGCCTTCGCTGGATGGAAATGAGGAATACACATCTGAACCTACATCCTAAGGCTATTGTGAGGAATAAAATAAAATAAAACAAAATATAATAACAGGACCTGGCACACAGTAGGCACTCAAAAAACAACGGCTGAATGCATGAACAAGTGAATGAATCAGTGGATAAAATGGAATGAATGACTGAGTTAATTAATGAAAAGTACTCAGCACAGTGTCCTGCACTCAGTAAGTATTCAACGTTTACTATTAATACTCCAAACGTGCGAGCAATAAAGATTAATGTGCAGCGAGGGCAACCATTCCTTCGCTACCATCATCCTCTGACCCGAACAAAACATGAATGGTAGATGTCTTTCTATGTTCTGCCCAGCTGGCAGGTGGCTCCCTGTGGGCCTGTCAGACAGGAAGAATTCATGTCCACAGTCACTCAGCTCTTTCAGCCGAGTAAACGTGATTTGTGAGCCGCCATGTTCATCATCCTCTTCCATCAGGCCATTTATGGCCCTTACAATTTCACTCTTGATGAGAATGCATAAAATATTATTGGCCCTGTGTGCTTACTGTCTAATATACGGAACTTACAATAGACATTATTAAATATTGTTAAATGAAGAGCTGAATAGGCACACTAAAACGACTGCATGTTGAAAGGATTTGTTAACCCCGCTGACGCCACAGAAAGTAACTGTGACATTTCCCTGATTTCTCCTTGCACAGAAGTCCTTGTTAACTGGTTCAAGGTAGCCAGGCAGAAAGGAAGTTTGGGATCAGGAGCACTAGCCCTGGGGTCAAGAGCCCGGATTCGCTACTGGCTCTGGCATTCAAATTACCTAGAGCCAGTCACTTTACTTCTTCAGACCTCGGTCTCATCTACAAAATGAGAGGCTGGCCAGTACAGTTTCGAGGTTCCTTTCAGCTCTGGCATTCTTTAACTCCATGGAAATATTCAGTGGAGAATTTGCTTCTACTACTCTTTTCTCCCTTCAGTGGATTCTCTCTTCATTTCATCCACAAGGTGTTTGGGGGGCAGGGTTGATGAAACATTAAACACAAAGAATCTCAAGAAGAATTTCACTTGGCACACATGCCCAACCAAGCACAGAAGATGGGGCAGGACAACGAGGTATGGTGGATGACCAAAAATGAGTATTCTGAAGCTAGAAAGTCCCATCAGCAGGATCTCAACAGGAGCATTTCAGCTCAGCCAGCAGGTCTCTAGCTCCTCCACTTTCAAACTTGCCTGGGCCTGCTTCCATCTTCCTTGGGTGCTGGTCTCTGCACTACTGGCCCATCCCTGAGTGCCTTTCTGCCTGGATCTCCTGCTTTCTTTCCCCTGGACTCCGCTGACACTGATTGCTCTGGAGGGACACAACAGATTTCTTCCCTAGCATCATACATTCTCAGATGTGAGGATGGAGACAGGAAAGAGGGGTTGATTCAGAGAAGACGGGAGGTGGAGAATTATTCTGGAAAGGGCCCTGGCCCTCTCCCGACCACATGTGCTCCTGCTTGAGGGACTTCAACACACTTGACACAGAAAGACAGACAGACAGGCAGAGGTCACCTTTAAAAGACAAATTCACAGGGCAAACCAACCAAAAATAGCACCATACTTCACATTATTTTAGTATGTTATTTCAAATCAATTTTTCTGACAAATGCTTGTAGATACTGAGATAGCGGTATATGACCATTTTTAACAAAGAAAAAGTATTTTGTGACTGTCATACTTCCTAAACAATATGGTGGCAGCATTCAAGGGAAGACCTATCAAAGAGAGAAGCTATGTTAACAGTCAACCACAAAAAAACAATGTCTAGATTCTAAAACTCTCAGAGAAAAGTATGACATATATAATACAGGTGACATACCATATGTAACAGGGCATTTAAGCACTTTTCTATGTCGCCTATTATGTGCGAGGCAGAGTCCTGCATTTCTATAATAAAATGAATTTATTCTATTTTTTATTTGTCTCAAGTCATTTCACAGTTCAAACTAAAAACCATTTCTATAATGTTTTTTCCTATTTCTACAACACTGTAAACCCAAGGGAACCTTACTAAAAGGGAAGTAGATAAAGTTATAAAACCAAGAGGAGGAAAAATATCATATAACCTCCAAACATAGCGAACAAAAAGAGGAACTGACAGGTGAGTTGAACAAAAAAATGAGAACATTTGTGGCATATGCCTATTCCAAATAATATAGGTTTCAAGAATAGTAACTCCATATTCATCCCAGCATATCAATTGCCACAGGTCTTTAATAGGCTGTTTTGGCTTTTTTTTGGCAACAAACTCTTTACTGCATTAATGAGTTTCATCAAGTATTTCAGAAAAAGAGTTTCCCCCATTTTGCCTTCTAAATAGCTCTCCCTGTGGTCAAATACTATTCCTAATTCTTCATTTCCTTCCTATAATAGGATTACACATCATTCCCTTGCCTTTGGACTCTGCTGGGCCTCCCACAGTAGAGGTAGACTACACACCACCACACTGACTTGTGGCTTGGCCATGCAACTTCCTTCACAGAATAAAATGTTGGTGGACAGGATGTGAACAAAGACTTTAAATCTGCTCACATGTTTTAGTGTGATTCTTGTGTTTCTGCCATCTGTAGTGAGAAAACCCTGACCAGGGTAGCCCTTAACCCTAGATGAGGAACACATGGAACAGTCCTGAATCCTACCCTCAGCTTGAAGAAGCCAACCCCGTATCTGTGAGGGAAATAAAAACAAAAAAGAAATATTGTAAACCAGTAAGGGTTGGGAGTTGTTTGTTATACAGCTTTATTGTAGCCAGAGCTGACTAATACACAGCCTTTGTATCACTTTTCCATTGCCACAACTGTGCTCTGTAAAAAAGCAACACAAAACACAGAAAACAATAGCCACTTGCTATTATTCATAAGACTAACATCAGCAGGATGGTTCCAGCCTCAGCTGCGTTCAATGAAATTCACTCATGCATCTGTAGTCAGCTTCAAGCCAGCGAGGAACATTTTCTGATCTTGGCCAGACTATTCAGCTTACCTGGGAGCCTGGCTGCCCAGATGGGCTTACTCAGCTCCACCCCACAAGTCCTCTCACCCTCCAACCAACCAGGCTTATTCTCATGGTATAGTTGAGTTCAGAGAGATAAAGGAAGCATACTAGGCCTAGCCTTTGAACTTCTCCTTGAGGCCACTGTCACTTCTGCCTGCTTTCTACTGACCAAAGCAGTCATAAGGTCACCTGGATTCTGAGTAGAGGAAGACAATTACACCTCTTAATGGGCAGAGCTACAGTCACATTACAGAAGATATGGATATAGGAAAGGGTGGGACTTCAGAAAGAACCAAACTAAGGGCTGGGGCTCATTCAGGTACTATCTGTCCTTTTTAGTAGGTGAACCAAAGAAGTAATAAATATACACTTTGCACACAGAAGGTGTTCAATAAATTGCACTGATGTTGGTGAGACAAAGAAACACTGCATGGTCTTTGTGCCTATAAAATATGGTCATGCTGACAGCAATGGGACCTAGTATCTTCAGTAAAGCCACCATCTTTTCAGTATTTAATAATACTCAACTTTGATTCTGCCTTTATTATGTGTCTCATCAACATTTCTATATTCTATTTATACTGTAGAATATTTTACATTTAGTGAAAATGCCTTATTTTTCATTTATACACCTACGTTCTTCTTATATTCTCTCGCCCATCATGCCTTGCTTAAAATTCTAAATTCAACCAACTTTTAGACTGAAGAAGTAAGGACCCCAGCATCCCATCTCTTTCAGCTCAGGAGCCATAAGATCTTATGCTATTTTATACTAAATTAATAAGTAAAAATAAAACAAAATGCAAACAAAACTCAGAAGGCACCAAGCAAAGGTCTGGTTATGTGGTCATGGGAACTGGCCAGGCAGGGTTTCTGTTTTAGAACATCACAGTGGTTTCCAGAACTTTACCCAAGTCTGGCTAACTGAAGGCTTACTAAAAACTAAGTCTTATGCATCATAAGTACTCTCTTATATTTCCCAATTTCAATTAGTGTATTTAGTACAGCACGAGAAAATATATTCAAGGCTTTAAACCAATGAAAATCTGGCATCGAGAAATCTGACTAAAACTGGAAACTAGTGTGTGCTTTCAGAGAAGTCAGATCAAAACCATTTTGCAATATATGTAAGGATTAGAGGGAGCAGTGAAATGAGAATCTTTGTAACAAGAAGATCATTGAACCATTAGAAAACCAAAAGGCAGTTTCTAAAGCAGGACTTTGATATAACCTCTCTCGGGAAGGTTAACAGTAATTCATCTCTGAGCAGTTAGCAGCGGTACACAGGGCTGGGCCTCTGAGATACCCTCTTAGCCCTCACTGGTTTGTTCTCAGGTCTGTAGATTTAACGGCTCCCAGGTTCCTGGAAAAACAGTGCCCAACAGATTGGCAATGTGGCTTTGCTATGCATGGAAGGATTTACACATATTCACCTTTCCTCCACTCTCCTCTCCCAATCCCATCACTCAGCAGGTTCAGTACAACAAGTTTTGAGTGATTTTATGATGGAGAGGATACAAAAGAAGACTCCATGAATGGATAGAAGAATAAAAGAAAGAAAAGGAGGAGCATTCTCAATCACACCCAGCCCAGTCCTTCTCCCTCCTGGCGCTGAGCTACAATCATGCTTGTTCAGTAGCCCCCATGATTCTTAGGGGACACCAAATCAAATGCCTCGAGGTGCCCGGCAACATAAATAAAGTAGGCCAAATGGATCCCTTGGGTTGCCTGATGCCATATGCCCAATATAAAAGGGATAGTCACTTCTCGGTTTCCTCTGAGTGTTGCCATGTAGGACTATGGGACCTCAAGTCATCAGACATTGAAGGAACGAAAAACAAAGGCATGATTAAGAGGCACTGGAAATGTAGAATTCTACGCAAAATCTTTCCACTTAAAATGGTGACAAGAGTGCACAGGCCAAATAAAACATATCTGCAGGCTGGATACAGTAAGATGGTTCTGTAATTTGCAATTTGTACTTTAGAGCAAGCTACTAAAAGTATGACCCAAACTATTTTGACCCAAACTCCACAAACTCTTTGTTCCCAATCTGTGACAAGACAGGGAGCCAACACTAGAATGTAAATCAAGTAAATCACTAAGAAAAGTACATAGTTCAGCTGATGTCTTTCCATGGTGAGATTTACTTTATAGGGGACACAGAACACTGGTTTCTATTCCGGCTCAAGCTCCCTACCTCATTGCAGGTGGCACTGTGGGTAGCATCACTCTCTAGAGAAACTTTCAGGGACCTTTATCACAGCACTGTCTCAAAGACTTGAACGGACCCATACCTTAGCTCCTTTAAGCCCAGTACCCTGTAAGGGACAGAAAGGAGAAAGGAGAGACGAGAACTTCAGTAGGGTCTAAGAAGTCACTTGTGGATGGTCCAAGACTAAGCCAGGCAAGCTGGACCTCCCTGTCCTCCAGGGAAGCTGAGTACATAGTGTGGGCAGGCAGGATGGCGGTCAGCCTCCCAGGCCATTTATGCTTTTCCCTCTCTGTCTCTCTCCCTCCCCGACCCTTTTTTTTTTTTTTTAAGATTTTATTTATTTATTTATTTGAGAGAGAGAGCAGGAGCGGGGGGAGGAGTTGGACAAGAGGGAGAGGCACGGAATCTCAACTCTGCACTGAGTGGGGAGCCCAATGTGGGGCTTGAGGTCACGGCCTTGAGATCATGACCTGAGCCGAAACCAAGAGTCGGACACTTAACTGACTTAGCCTCCCAGACGCCCCTTCCCCTCTCTTAACATTACCCAACACCTGCACTCTCTTAGGCATGCAAGAATTTTGCACTTGTAGCTAGTCGAGACATACTGTATATCATGAATGTTCTTTCTATTGGGATTTGTCTATTTGTTTGTTGTCTGTCTCCTCATCGCTGCCACCCCTTCCCCAGGCCCCACCACAGATTACAAGCTCCAGGAAGACAGGGGGTCTAGACCACTGGCCAGTACATAGTAGATACTCAGTAAATAGCAAATGAATGAATGATGTTATAGCAAAAATATAGAAGACAGGTGAACACATCATGCTAATTAGATAGGTAAAACAATTTTTAAAAAATGTTCCCAGAGGCTGACATACACCTTTCTCAGGAACTGTTAAGTACGCACTTCGTTATTATGGCCAGACCAAAAGAGATGTTCAATAGCCATTAACTATGGAATGGGACATGTTTAAAGGGCAAAATCCTCGAAAAGACTGAAGTTGGTAGATAATGGGAAGAATTCAGGATGTGGGTTTCCAGACACTGAGCTAGTAAATTACTGGCTGATAATCTTTTCAGGAAAGAATAATTTCCTATTTAAGGGAGTTTGCGAGAGATTCAGCCCAAAGAGGAGGACCAGTAGAGGACCTCAAGTCCCATGCAAACCAAAGGGTGTGTCTAATGTGAATGATGGAGAGATTTACATCTCTCCCTTCTTTGGTGCAACTCCTAAAACTAATCCTGCTTATCAATCATATTCCTTTCCTTCCAGTCTCTCGACCTTCCTTGTTCTCTCACAACTTCAAATCCATTATGGTGTTTTGTGGCCTTTTCTAATATTGAGAAACTCATTATTTTTCTAATCTCCTAAGCCTATTTCCTCCTATTCTCAGTACTAGAAGAAAGGGGTTGCTCTAAATGTTTTTTTGAAGTCTTTATCTTATTCTCATCATTCAAAACTTTCTTCTATTGAAACTATTATTAATTACTGATATCATCCTTCCTGAAACTTTATCACCATCTCTACTAGAACCTTCCTCTAACTGCATCCAGGGCTTCAGTGCTTATCTCAGAATTTTCTAGTCTGCCCTACTCCTACCAGTAGCCATAATAAGTTCAGGGATATCATGCTAATTATCACAGATATAATTAGTATGCTACTACTTGTTGAGTACCTACCACAAGCCAGTCAGTCACTATGCTACTGCTAATCTGTATTACAGATTTTAACCTCCAACAATGCTGCAAGGTAGATTTTATCCTCTATTTACACAAGAAGAATGCATGATTCAGACCAGTTCCATAACTTGCCCAAAGCCACATACTTCGTTAGCAATGGAACCAGAAGGTAAACACAGATATAACTGATGCCACAGCCCAAGCTCTCCCAGGCTTCCCCACAATGAAAAAAAGAGCTACCATTTGTTAATGACTATCACAGGACAGTGACTGACTTTATACCAATTATTTCTAAATTGCACAGTAATCCCTGAGCTACATATCATCCCCATTTTCAAGACAGGACAAAGGGAGCTCAGAAACGTTCCAAGTCACACAGGTAGCCAAAGATCTGAACTCAGATCACTCCGTGTCCAATTTTTTGCTCTTTGGACAGACCACACGGACATACAGAAATAGCTCTCTGTTGACTACCTTGCTGAAACCCTGCTCCCATTTTCTCTTGCCACATACAAACCACCCAGATTTAGTGGCATAAATAAAATAGTAGTAATTATATTTTCCTCACAAATCCACAATTCGGGCAGGGCTCAGCAGGAAAGGCTCCTCTCTGCTCCACATGGCATGAGCACAGATAGTGCAACCAAAGGCTTGAGGATAAGCTTTCCAGAGGGTTCCTTCTGGGACTGCCAGAGTGCTGCTGGATTTTAGCTGCGAGCTCAGCCCGGGCTAAGAGCTGGTTCACACTGTCGGTTCACACTGTCGGTGCCTCTCCCCGTAGATCTCTCCATGTGACCTGGGCTTCCTCAGAGCATAGTATTTGACGGTGCCTCTTATGAGAATATCACAGAATAGGCACACATTTTAAAATCGCCACACACACACTGCCCCACACCCTCTCACCCATTTCATCTCTGTTCCGCTAAACTAGCCATGAAAACAATGCACTTCAACCACCTCAGCATCGCCAAGGAAGGTATCAAGCACGAGACTCTGACTCTAGGGCTCAGCCACTTAAACTGTTTGCTGCTCTTACCTCTCTCTCTCACTACCTTACTGCTCCTGAACTTAACCTTCTCCATCAAGAACTCTAATCCCTTTCTTCACATTCTTCAAGTCCTTCATCTCTCAGTTTGGGCTCCGAAGTCAGGAATCCCACTGCTGCCCCTGCTAGCATCTTGTAATTCTTCACATCCCCTTCATCACCTACACCCTTTCCACCACCGGGTCATCTTCCTGTCCCACAATTCCTCTCAAATTATTTACTCGGAAGTTACCAATTACCTCCTCATCCCCCTAACTACCTGCTCTCCTCTCTCATTTTCCTTCCTATTTCTGCATCATCTGAAACAGTTGTCTTTAAGTTTTTCCCATTTTTTGTAACCTGGGATACATCTGCCTTGCCTCAAGTCATTTCAGTATAAGAGAGGAGTCCAAACCCTAACAGGAAGGCCAGTCCTAAAAGCAGATCTGAGAGTAAGCATCTGATGAATGCTAGCCCAGCAGAGCAAGCTGTCACATGTGTAAACCAAATGACTGTGTTCTTCTCACCAGGGGCATGAGATGATATGAGAAATACTACCATGGCCAGGATTTGTAAGTCTGCACAGAAGTATCTGCCCCAGCCATCGGGATCATGATTCACAGGAAAGAGGTCTATCTTACGGAGGAATGCACAGTAGCTCTAAGCTTTTCTTAAGCCATGAAACTTTTAAACTGTCTGATGAAAGCTCCAGACCTTCTCTTTAGACCAAAAATATCTACAGAGAGAGACACACAAATATTTCAATAAGAAGACTTAGTGTGTTCATTTGGCGCATGTGAGATTTATTGAATTTGAAGTGCCCGTGGGACTCCAAAGTGGAGTTTACTAGGAAACAGTTGGACACAGAGTTACATGCTCAGGAAAGAAATTCAACTAAACTAGAGATTCTGGAGGCAATAAATACAGGCTAGCTGACGCCACTGGGTGGAGTTCATAACCCCCCAAACATAAATACGGTAGACTGACATGTATGTTATGAGTAGACTCCTGGGAAACAAGAGAAGGTCAAGAGAAAGTAGAACACACGAAGAGACCCATGAGGAGCAGCTGATGAGTTGAGGGAAAAACCTACAGAGAGTGGTTTTCATAAATGTCAGAGAATTTCAAGAAGAAAGTGGTTTGTAACATTCAATAAATATTCAATAATTGCCTCTGTCTTATGGGTTGAAGATTCAGCAGTAAAAAAGGTGAGGAAAGTCCATGACCTAGGGGGTGAACAGATATTTAATCAGTTATTATGAATGTGATGAACTAAACCAACCATTCTCTTTTGGGAAGAACTCTATTCCTGTCCTCCTACTTCCTACACAGCCAGTCTGAAGCCACCTCACCAACTGTCACAGGTACGTACGCCCACCTTTCCATCCCAGTGACATTCTGCCACCTCAGCTTACACCTGCCACTGCAACGCAGGTCCTGAGCAGCCAACTCCTGCCCGGGTGAGTACCTTCTCAGGGTCCTCTGTTACTCTGGACCTGACAAGGGCCCCGTGCCAGTTTAAATCCAGGCTCCAGCACTCACTAGTTATGTAACTCTGAGCAAGCACTTAACCTCCTCTATGAACTCCGCTTTTCTCCTCTGTAAACTGAAAGTGATGCTACCTCCCTCCTGTTGATGTTGTAGGGCATTAAGTCAGATAATGTATGTAAAGCATAGAACACAATGCTTGGCTGAATGTTCATTAAATCAAAACAAAAAGGGGAAAGAAGACTAAAGATGTGGTTAGCACAGTTCACCCTCCCTTAATTTAGAGGGGAAGCTACAGAAAACCCAGCCCTCCCCCATCACAAACATTTAAGGGGATAATAGAAAACCGTGTATTTTGGAATACTTGTGAGAACCTTCCTCCTCTCTCAAATACGAGAGAGGTCAAATCACTTGAAAAGTGTCCGCCAACTGGGCAAGAACATCTTGGGTGAGTTTCAAAAGTCATTTCAATTGATTAGGGAAGGCAAAGCCAGATATCACTAAGTTGCAAAGTGAATGGGAAGTGAGAAAGTGAAAGTTATATAAACTTGGCTTTCAGGAAGGTGGCCGTAGCGGGCAGGAGACGTGGACACTCTTGAATTTTAATTAGCTTGAGCTCCTCTACAATCACCTGAATCTTCCCTGAAGAGAGCCAAATTGGTCTTCTTGGCCTTATTTGAACAAAATCTCATTTAGTTTCTCTCAGATATGGAACCAGTTAAGGTTGTTTTAAATATTCATCCTTTTCTAATCACCAGCTCTCTCTTTGTCTCTCTGTCCTGCCAATCTGATGACATTTCTGAATCAGGAGGAGTGGCTAAATCTCTCTCTAGAGGTGTTTAAGAAACAGACAGACCGTTATTGCTGAAAGGATTAAACTTTGGTTTAAACCAGGTGACCTCTGAAGTCCCTTTCTCAACAGCAGAAGTTAATGCTTTTCGAGCTCCTCTATCTAATCAATTCTAAGTAGCCTTACCAATCTCTTCACTGAGAAAGGACTGATATATTCTTACCCTATACTCCCTTTCTGATGGTATCAGATGGGCACCCTGATGCCAGGTACTTAGAGAGGCTACTGATGGCTTTCAATTCCACTGCTCCATTTATATTTTGCTTTCAGTGCCAAAAAAGCCAAGAGGACCATATTCACATAGCACTTTTCTCATTAAAGCCAAACATGAGCCTGAACCCCCCACCTTTACCACTCAAACCAATAACGACCTCATTTAATCCCAGCACAGAACAATGTCTTTCACTTAAAATTAATGTCTTGTCCACATAAAATTGAAATACAGAATGCAGCCTTCCTGATGATAAGTAGAAAGCATAAAGGTGACTTTTAAGGAGATAAATTTATTCTGTCAGGGAAGGAATAAAAACCTTTTGCTATTCGCCTGTGACTTGAACACTCCTAAGCAATGAGTTCTTCCTTATTTGTAACTAAATATGATCTGTCACTCAGCCTTCCCTTGCTGTCATGTGTTAAATTAAAATATATCATTAATATATACATTGCTTCTGATCCTCACATGGTTAATGGCTCTCTATTAAAAGACCAGGCAGTGTGTTGGCATCCGATAGCCATGCATTCGGAATAATATACCATACAAATGGATAGGTAGTAGGAAACACGGTCTTTAAATTACTTAAAATAGCATAATTGCATCGCCTCCATTTACAGAGAATATCAAGCAAGGCAGTACAAAGTGTTTTGAGTTAATGGAATAATAAAGAATTACCGATAATCCAATAGAGATTTCTGGAAATAAAATTATATAGAAATATTTGTGTTGTTTAATATGACAGCCCAAATTTTCAAACAGGAAAATATGTTAGATAATTGAACACAGAAGAGATCTTTTCTTCAATGAGTCAAAAATCAAGAGTCTTGCATTCAATCCTCTGTTATCTCATTTCCAGATACGAAAGGGGACAAATTATATTGGCTAGTCTCTCAAAGAAAACTTCGCTCAGGCTGTGTTTTTGTTGAATCACTTCCAGTGCAGATGCAACCCACATCTGGTGAACACTTACTAGGTGAAAAGTATTTTATTTAATGCCCACAACAAACCTTCCAAATTTATTTTAGTATCATCACCATCATCATCATCATCATCATCATCATCCCTATTTTTCAGGTTGGGAAACCAAACAACAGAATATCTAAGTGATTGGCTCAAAAATCATCAGTGAATACAGTTGATTTTGCCTCTCGATAAGGAAAAAAAGGCTGACTAGACAACTATCGCAATCAAAGTCAGAAATGAAATCAAACTAAAATTCAAACCCTTCTTTTTTTTTTTAACTTTTTATTATGGGGATATTGAAATAGACATTCACCTAGAGAGAATGGTATTAGGAACTGAAAACAAGACTTTTAGTTCCAAGTCTAAGGCCTGTTTTTTTTTCTTAGAACATTTCTCATCTATGCAATAGAAATATTTATCGCAGCACTTTTTAATAGAAAGAATTTCACTACTATTTTTAATTTTAAGGGTAATATATAACCTTGGAACACTGGAAAAATAGAATAAAATTTTAAAAATAAAGGTAATACATGTTCACTACAAAACCATTCACTGAAAAAGACAAGAAATAACAAGTGTTGAAGATGTGGAGAAAAAGGAACCCTTGTGTACTGCTGGTGGGAATGCAAACTATATAGCTACTGTAGAAAATAACAGGTGTTCACCAGTGGATAAATGGATAAAAAAGATGTGAGATATGTACATATATATATTATATATGCACATTTAAATATTTTTATGTATGTAGACACAATGGAATATTACTCAGCCATAAGAAAGAATGAAATGTCGCCATCTGCTATAACATGGAGGTATCCGGTGGTATAATGATAAGTGAAATAAGTCAGAAAGAGAAAGGCAAATACCATATGATTTCACTCATATGTGGAATTTAAGAAACAAATCAAACAACTAAAAAAAGACAAACAAAAAAATGGACTCTTAATACAGAGAACAGATTAGTGGTTGCCATAGGGGAGGTGGGGGAGGTGTGAAACAGATAAAGGGCATCAAAAGTACACTGATCATGATGAGCCCTAGGTAATGTATACAATTGTTGAATCATTATATTGTACACATGAAACATGTAATACTGTATGTTAATTATGTATCAACAAAATTCTAAAAAATAAGAGATTAAAAAGACAAAAAACATTCATTCAGAATAGAAAAGCTTGCCTCTATTAATAGCTGTGCAAATCCTTCCAGACTCTCTATTCATACATATACACATATAGAGATACAACTATTTTTTACAAGATGGAATCATACTATGTATACTCCTAAAACCTACTAATTTTGCTCTTTAAATGTACAATGGGCATATTTCCATTTCAATAAACATTTATCTACAGCTTCATTCTTAATGTTTACATTGTACTCCATTGGATCAATGAACCATCATTTACTTAACCAATCCTTTGTTGATGAACATTTATGTTTTATTCAATGTTTTGTTACCATAAAAATACTGTGGCAAATTTCCTATCTTATACATCCTTCTATGCTTGTAAAATTAATTCTTAGAAGCTCCTGGCACATAATAGGTTCTCAATAAGTTTGCTGAATTAATGGATGAAGAGCAAAATGGTTTGGTCAAAAAGCTGGTAAATCTCATATTTTGACATGTATGGCTAAATTACCTTCTAGAAAGGCAATTAGTCCATCTTATTATTTATTTCTTATTGTTTTAACTTTGCTTATGGTTTAAATATTTCAGGAAGTTTCAAATCTACTTTGTGGTTCTGTCTTAGGGATAGTGATGTGTAGGAAAGCCCAACACCTTGTGAAAATCAATGGGTCAATTTTCAGAAATTCTGAGAGCCAGTTATAAAATGTAACCATTATTTTAAAACTATGTAAACTTAAAATGAAATAATATATATTTAAAATAGAGGTGGGACACCTGGATGGCTCAGTCCATTAAGCATCTGCCTTCGGCTCAGGTCATCATCTCAGGGTCCTGGGATCAAGTCCCACATCAGGCTCCTCACTTGGCAGGAAGCCTACCCCTTCCTCTCCCTCTGCTGGCTGCTCCCCCTGCTTGTGCTCTCTTTCTCTTACAAATAAATAATAAAATCTTTAAATAAAAAATAAAACTGCACTACTTCTTAATTATTTTTCTATATTTTACTATTATCTATGCTTTCAAAGTTATGAATAAGTTTCATATTATCAACCGAGAAAAGAGACAGAACTGAAATTTTTAAAGAGCATTCATTTAGGGTCTCAGAATTAAATTGAGGGAGCACAGGTTTAGGTAGCAACCTAAATTTTGTCCCACTAGGGAGCAAAAGTCGGGGGCTTTTCTTTTTTTTTACACAAAAGCGAATGCTTGTACATGTTGTTTACAAAGAATTTTGATTGGTGTTGGAGGCAGAAAACTAATCTTGGCTAAACATAATTGATTGCTAAAACTATCACTAAGCAAAAGCCTGTTACTGTAGCAAGTTGCAGATGTTCTTACAGAGTCCTTGGAATGTTGGGCCCAGTTCAGAAGTTCATGGTTTCACCCAGTGAGGACATGCATAAAGCCCACCTCCTCTCAGCTCCATTTTTAAAAACCCCCTGACATAAGTGACTTCATTTTACTTCACGTTTCACAATATCTAGAGGGTGGAAATAACATATAGTGGGGTGCACTACTCTGATCTCTTTCCAAATCCATGTTCAATGACTTTATGTTGGTAGCTTGAAATTGGTCATGATAGGAGTTATTTACCTTGGAAATCAGTAAGTGCTATAAAGCAGGGCTTGATTTAGTGTTGAAGCTGAAAGAGTTTTTAGTTTAATTAAAAATTTATATGAGGGCGAGAAGAAGTTCAACAATAAGCCACATATCAGATTTAAAGGCAATAAATCTATTGGGAAAAGAGCAGATTGAGATGCAACTCCCTTGGTCAAATCATGGTGGAATATGACTGCAGATTTAAAGTTAGGAAAAAAAATCAAGAAAGGCATTATGAGAAAAACAATTGACTATATGGAATTACACTTTATTTACAATAAAGAGAATAGTGAGTTTTTATTTGTAAGTTGTGTGCTATGCATCCTTTATATTAGTAAAATCTATAATAAGCACATGTACATATCTATACATACTTTTTTGGAAAGAGCTGGTTGTTAAATATTTAACAGCACATTACAGTTTAGGGTCATATACTGAGAAGCTTTCCTCTTATAAAAAAGGAAATACCACGTGTACTTTTCTCTAAGTTCCTATATGGAGATGGCTATTTCTGAAATTTGGGTTTTTTTATTGATCCTTCTGTATTTATGGTTTTAGTACTGTAATGATTAAGTCATAGCTTTAAAATGTATTTAGACTATGTTGTATACCTGAAACTAATAAAATATTGTGTGTTAACTATACTTCAATTAAAAAATAATAAAAATAGATAAGATGCATTAAGTACCTGGAAGGGCAAATCCACTCACTACTTACCCCACCCCGTCTATATGAGATGAACTTTAAAAAATATTCCCAACAGTAACTTCCAATAGTATATCTGCGATATCTCCTTTCATTCAACTCTTATTTCATATTCATTATTAGAATCATTTGCTTATAGAATCACTTGCTTCATATATACCTTATACATTTCTAGTCTTCATAAATCTATATATTTTATGTCTTTGGTTTTTAGGTACTTCGTACGTGGGATTTTTATATTTTTGAATTTATCACATGAGCACACAATATTGTACAGAATTGTTGAATCACTATATTGTACACCAGAAACTAATATAATAGTGTATGTTAATGACACATACATGGATAAAAAATACATGGAAATAAAAAATTATTTATCACAGATGTTATACCACTAGTTAGAATGACTGCAAAACTCCTCCACAAAAAACAAGTTTAAAAGAACTGTGTCACAAACCAATTCCAACAGGATGATGGCTGGGCCATTGTTCATTTTTTATTATCCTTCTAGTAATTCTCAATTTTTCCACCCAGAAACTGGTTATGGTTATTTCTTTAAAATTCCTTTCTTGGGGCGCCTGGGTTGGCTCAGTGGATTAAAGCCTCTGCTTTCAGCTCAGGTCATGATCCCAGGTTCCTAGGATCGAGTCCCACATCAGGCTGTCTGCTCAGTGGGGAGCCTGCTTCCCCCTCCCTCTCTGCCTGTCTCTCTGCCTACTTATGATCTCTGTCAAATAAATAAACAAAATCTTTTAAAAGTAAAATAAAATAAAATTCCTTTCTTATAGAAAGAAACGTGCGAGTTGTGAGAAAGGGAGTTCTAGAATGCCAACCAAAACCCATAATACTGGGGTGCCTGGGTGGCTCAGTGGGTTAAAGCCTCTGCCTTCGGCTCAGGTCATGATTCCAGGGTCCTGGGATCGAGCCCCACATCGGGCTCTATGCTCAGTGGGGAGCCTGCTTCCTCCTCTCTCTCTGCCTACTGGTGATCTCTGTCTGTCAAATAAATAAATAAAATCTTTAAAAGAAAAACCATAATACCAATTAAAGCATGGATGTTTTATCTGTACCAGGAATGGTCATTTACTAACATGTACATATATGCCATCTCTAATACTCACCCCTTCTATATTGTAGAATATGAAAATAATATTACCCCTACAAATGTACTAGCACTTGATTTTCTTGTATTTTTCTTCTACTTAACATGCTTCCCTCTTGGCTGTGACTGAAAGGCAGCAGAAAGCCAAGTTTTTTGTCTGAACAGTTTTTTAGTTAAGATGCACACATTATTTTACATTATCCTTCCCTCAGGGTCTCTTTTGGTAATTTTTAATGCACTAATAATGCATGAATATCTACTGATTAAAAAATTCAAACAAAAATATTTGGGAGACAAAGACACACTTTCCTTCTTTAATGTCTATGTCCAATTTTAAATTAAACTTCTTATTTTGAGCTAAATATAGTTTCACATAAAGTCGTAAGAAATAGTTCAGAGACATCTTGTATCACTCAGTTCCCCTGCCATCATTCCCCCATGGTAACTTCTTGGTAACTATAGTACAAGATCTCAAGCTGGGTATTCAAGTTGAAACAGTCAAAGTACAGACCATTTCCATCCCCACAGGGACCCTGTATGTTGCCTTCTTATAGCACATCCACTTCCCTCCTGCCTCCACCCATTCCTTAACCCCTGACAACCATTAGTCCAGTCTCCAGGTCTGTAATTCTGGCATTTCAAGAATGCTATATTAATTGTTTCATACAGTGTGTAACCTTTTGGATTGGCTTTTTTGACTCAGCATAATTCTCTGGAGAGTCATCTAGGGTACTGCATATATCACTGGTTTTCTCTCATTGCTGAGTGGTATGCTATGGTGTAGATATGCCAGTTTGTTTAACCATTCATCCACTGAAGGACATCAGGGAGTTATTATGAATAAACCTACTATAAACATTTGTGTACAGGTTTTTGTGTGAACATAAGTCTTCATTTCTCTGGGAGAAATGCCCTGAGGTACAAGTGCTGGATAGTATGATAGTTGAATGTTCACCTTTTTTTTTTTTTTAAAGAAACTGCCAAAGTGTTTAACAGAATGGTTTTACCATTTTACAATCCCACCAGCAACGCATGAGTAATCCAGTATCTCCACATCTTGAGCAGTATTCAGTGTTGCCAGAATTTTTTATTTTAGCCATTCTGAATGACATATAGTACTACCGTATTGTGATTTTAATTTGCATTTCTCTGATTGATACTGATGTTGAACATCTTTTCATATAAAAGTGTTTATCTGCCATCTGCCACATTGGTCAAATGTTTCTTCATGTTTTTTTACCCATGTTCTGATTTAACTATTTGCCTTCTTTACTGTCTTGGTTTAAGAATTCTTTATGTATGCTAGATACTAGTCCTTTGTCAGAGATGTGGTTTAAAAAATCAATTCCCCACTCTGCTGGCTTGTCTTCTGTTTTGGTAACTATAAAACAAACCCATAGTATGTGGAAATCCAAAAAATTCTATTACATTAAACACAGAGTTGTGAACTTTAAGATTAATGCAAGTCAGTAAATTTCATGTCAGCCTTCCAGTATGTGTGAGAGAGAGCACGGGGTGGGTAGGGGGGACACTGGCGGGGGGGAGAAGAAAAATGTATTTTCATTTATTGGACATGTAGGAAAGAAAATGATTACTGAAAAAAACAACATGCACTGTACACTGAAATGATAAAGTCCTAAGTGAAAGGAGTCACTTCCCACCTCATCCCTTCAAAAGATAAAAACATCTGGGACAACTGGGTGGCTCAGTCAATTAAGCAGCTGCCTTGGGCTCAGGTCATGATCCCAGGGTCCTGGGATCAAGCCCTGCAGGCTCCTTGCTTGGCGGGGAGCCTGCTTCTCTCTCTCCCTCTGTCTGCCTCTCTGCCTGTTTGTTCTCTCTCTCTCTCTCTCTGTCAAATAAATAAAATATTTTTTAAATTTTTTTTTAAAAAGGTAAAAATATCTGCCCTTTAGCCACCAACTCTACAAACAGTATCTGGGTAGAACACTAGGACCATTTGCCAATCACATTAAATCCAAATAACGATTTTGTAGGATCTCATATTTTTTTCTGTTCTTTTATTTTAAGCAACCTTAAATCATCTTATAAATAGTCCAGGTAGACACGTAAGTACCACCAGAACTGCGTAACTCCATACTATGTGAACACTGTCCCAGGAGCATAGACAGCATCACCAGGGTTTGTTGGTCCCCCTGGGTTAAGGTGTTGATTAGGCAAAGACAGAGGCATCATTCAGAAGCATCATGGTGACCTGAAAAAGGATTAGTGTGTGGTAAGAGAACTGAGTACTAAGCTAGGCACTATAACTGATCTGGGGGAAGTCATTTAAACCACAGAGGATATGCTTTAAATGCCAATGAAATCAGGAATTTGGATTAATCAATAACATGGCTCCTAAAGCTGCTTCCAGGTCCTAATTCTATTATTGCCACTAGAAAAGTATGAGAATTTCACTAAAAGGTGAAATTTTGAGAAAACATCATGCAAACCCAAACTGATGGGCCTTCTACAAAAATACATAAGCAGTACTCTTCAAAAAGTATCAGTATCATGAAAGCCAAAGAAAGCTCAGGAAACTGTCACAGATTAGAGGAGACTAAAGAGACATGATAATTAAATGCAATGTAGGATCCGGGATTAAATCCTGGAATAGAAAATGGACATTAGTGGAAAAACTGGGGAAGCCTAAATAAAGTCTGTAGTTAATTAAAAAGTATGATTGATGGGGAAAAGTTTTAGTAGGACAATTCACAAGATAAAGGTTCTGGAGCCATTAATGGAATTATTTTTCCGAAAAGAGGTCAACTCTTCTTTTTAAATGTGAATATGCATATTTAAATAATCTTAAAATGACACAGCTTTTGAGTAATTTATTCCATGTTTTGGGTTTCTTCGATATGCCTAATTGTAAAATCAATGGAAGGTTACATTATATTCTTAAAATTCTTCTGACCACATAGTCATCCTCTAGGAGATTCTACAAGTATACAATTATTTGTCAAATGTGGGAATGTGGTTATGAGAACTTGAGTTAGAAAAGCAAACAAACCAACCCCATAATTTTACCTTTAAGATGCCATTTAATTTTATTTTTATCTCAAATTAGTATCTGTTAAATAATTTGGGCAGTTAACATCATCTCAATGATGAACATCCTTAGGAAGAGTTTTTAATGAATTACTGGAAAGTGTTTAAACAGACTGACATGAGTTTAAATGCTGGACCCCTCTGCATTATAGAATTTATCCCCACAGAGTTCTAAAAAATGAACTTCTATGACCCTATCACTTAATAAGCTTATAGCTTGGACTGGCCCCATTCCACAGTAGGTTGCTAACCTCAATCCTCTATCCTATAGCTTGTGTGGCCCCATTCCTCTTATTTGCTTGAAGGTGGGTGTGGAATCTGAGTAGTTTCAAGATAATAAATTTTGGTAGTAGACTTGAACTATCTCTTCCCTTCTTTCAGGTCATCAGATGCAAAGGATGACTTGGCCTTGGTATTCTGTGTTCTGCATAGGATTTGAGGAATACCTCTCTGAGGTATTCCCAGATCTATTACTGTCTTTATTTGTTGTTCATGGGTAATACCACTAGATGATGCACTTTTCATGTTTGGTAGTTCTTTCAAAGCTTAAAGGACTTCTAATCTATTTTAATAGAGCTGTTTTTATGTTTCAAATATAAAAGCTATTCATGTCTAAACAGAGTTATATAATTATATAACATTTAAAATACAAAACCAAGGTTGGGGAGGACATGTCTTAAGAGCAAGACAACTTTAGCAACAAGGTTTGGGTGGGAGATATTTTACAATGGGAACAGTTAATCTCATTTAAAAGAGCCCTTTGAGGGATACCTGGGTGGCTGAATCAGTTAAGCATTTGACTTGATTTCAGCTAGGTCATAATCTCAGGATGATGAGATGAAGCCCTACATTGGGCTCCGTGTTCAAGGAAGAGTCTGCGCTTGAGACGATCTCTCTCCCTCTCCTTATGCCCCTCCCCCTACATGACTATATGTGCTCTCTCTAAATAAATAAAATCTTCAAAAAAAGACTTTTAATTACGTTTTTTTTAATTTAAAAAGACCCCTTGATTAATAAAGCCATTTCTGGTAGAACATCTTCCAATTAGAGATTCTCCTAAACCTTGCTCTCCCTGAAACTCTGTTCTTGCTTCCACTGTAGAACATCAGTCTTGTCTGTGAAGCATTCCCAGAATCTAAAAAGAGATTCACTGGTTGCATAACCGTAGCTTACTGAAATGAGCAGTAGCTATGAATCCAGAAAACCTGGTCTGAATAGCTTACCTAGCATTAATAACTATAATAATGATAGCTAGCATTTACCTTGCACTTAGAGAGTTTTGTCAGACACTATTCTAAGTGCTTGTTGTACTATTTTCTTTCATCTCAACAACAAAAGTCAGGTACTCTTATTATCCTTCCCCTTTTACAAAAGAGGAAATTTGGGCCCAGAAAGGTTAAATTACTTGCCCAAAATACTACAGAGGAAGGGCTACCCCGTGTTCAGCCACTATGAATGCTACTCATATTCCTTCCTCATGAGGTCACTTTCCCCAAGTAATTAAATTCCCAGTCTGTTTCCTTATCCGCCTTTTGACTAGATGGCTTCGGAATTAATGACTATACCATCTACTTCACAGACTTGTTGGAAGGATCAAATATCATTGGCAAAGCAATGTGTTTGGGTTTTTCTTTTTCTTCTTTGGGGCTGTTACAAAAAGTACTGAATATAGAATATATAACATATGTGGCAAGATCTTGAATACTTGGATGGAAACTGAGTGCCTTCTAGAGCCAAAGGAACAATGAAAACAGGAAGCTGAGGTTTCTTCAGTCCCTTTGTCTCCTTCCCCCTTTCCATCCGGTTAGGCCTGGAGCTCCCACTGCCTGGGAATCCACTGCCATTTCCTGGTTTGGCCTCACACTGATGCCTCTCTTCCGTACAAGAGATCTAATTTTAAAATGCAGATCCTCCAAAGAACGATCTGGGTTCTCAGTCAACTCTTTTTGTGATCAAAGAAACCACACTTCCTTCGAACACTCTTAAAGAAAACACACATAGAACATAACACAAGCATTCAAGCAAACACAACAGAATGTCTTTCTGCCCTGCCTCTTTGTGTCTTCTCTCCGTGTCTGTTTCTCTTTCCTTTTGTCTGCCCTGTTGTTGATATGAGACCCTCTCCATCTGGTTGCCTTCTCGTTCTCTAAAATCTCCTCCCTTTGTTGTCCGCACCCACCCCCACCCATGCTCGCAGTTTACTATGTTAGAATACCGAACCAACATATTACCTATTATCTACTCTATTTCAGAATAGGGTTTTCCTTACTTGAGGAGAATAATGAAATATTCTAAATATTCATTTTCAAAAAGAATTCCAAAATACCTTAGGTTGTCAATGATTTATTCAGCCCTTGATCCTAATTTATTAGGCCCATTCCTGCAATATTTGGGGAAGGGGAAGCCAGGAAAGTGGTCTGTCAAAGAGACATCTTGGACATTATCTCTTTCCACATGAGGCCTGCCAAAGCCCCTTCCCTTTCAGAGCAAAGCATCTGGGTCTGAACTCTACTAGACGATAGGCAAAAAATTGTTCTCCACAAACCTTTTTGATTCTGCATACATCAACAGAGCTTCCCTCGGGCTTGGAGAATCAGATTGAGAGGCTCATGGTGTCTGTAACCCGTGATTCCTTCAGGATCTGAACAGAAGCCAAAGGGCCCATATGCAGTAACTTAACTTGAAGGTAGATTGTGCATAAACATCTGAGAGCAGAAGTCAGCCCTGCAATGGTATGTGAATTAATGAAGGCAAATTAGCCCGGGATTTGTGTTTATTGTGTGGGAAGGTGATGGCAGAGTAAATCTTCCAAATTTAAGTATATTTTATGTTAATTGCATAAAGTAGCATAGATTTGTTGCTTTAAATCTCATCCACAGGGAGCCAGAATTGGGCTTGTTGATTTCTTTTATTACCCACGAAAATGACTCCAGCCCTTATTTGTATTTACTAGAGAAGTACAGAGCTATTTCGGAATTGATTTACAACTTTAGGTGTTTTAAGAAACTTCTTTTTAATACCATCCAGTTAATTGTACCATGATAGCTCCTAAGTGGAATATTATATCTATCAGTCTTAAGTGCTGGTGTGGCTATAATACCTTCGGTCATATTATTATAACCTCTTTTATTTAGAGCACTTGGAAAGCTAAAAATTAAATATGCCTCAATCTGCTATCATTCTATTACTCACCTTAGTGCTAAGTAAATACTAATGAAACTCTATCACCATTGATTCAATTATATTCTGAATCTTTCATGATGGAATACAAGTTCACTGAAGACAGACATCTTTTCTTGTTTTCCCTCTCTCTCTGCAGTTAAAAATGTTTTCTCTGTAATGGCAAATTTCTGTGTACACTGATTTTTGAACTCAATTTGTGCACTTAGTGGGGGAGAGAAATAAAATGGAGAAAGGAGAAATGGAATTATATCCATGTGTTAAATCCTAATGCATTTAATATATCAAGGCCAGAAATGTCAAAGTTCTGAGAGAGACCGGGCCAAGTAAAGTTATAGATTCCCCAACAGGGGCAGCCCCTTGCTACTCTAGATGTAGCCCACCAGTTAGTATGTTTAGACCTACAAGCTTCTCAGCAATGTAAAAGCTCAGAACCCACCCCAGGCTGCCCTAATAACAACCACACCCAACCAGACCCTACAGGACTACGTACTTGCGAGTCTGAGAAGCCTCGTCTTGTCCCTGGTCCGTACCTGGCCCAGCACCTCCAGGGAAGAGATGGAAAAATCCACACTGACTAGCCTCAGGAATTAACTAGGAATATTCCAGTCATTCCCCCTCAGCAGACAATGGTGCTACAGAGACAATGGAAAGTAAAAAGCTGCAACTCTTTAAAAATCAAATCAGCCATTGAAATCTGGTGGTGGGAGAGGTAGAGACAGGGAAGCGGGAAAGTGTCACACACTTAAGTCCAACCAACTGCTGAAAGAAAAAGCTCCTGTTGGAACTTTTTACCCTCCTCTCTGTGTGATGTTATTGGATTTGATCTCCTTTCTTCTAGAGAAGGACAAATTGGGGGGAAAAAAAATGACCTAAATTCAGTATTCCATCCAGATGCTTTCAATTTGGCAGGCGGGAAGCAAGTTTTGCATAGAGACTGAGCTCACTGAAAGGGATTAGAATTTTGAGTTGGAAATTCCAAAGGCATTTTAAAGATTTTATTTATTTATTTGACAGACAGAGATCACAGGTAGGCAGAGAGGCAGGCAGAGAGAGGGGAGGAAGCAGGCTCCCCGCTGAGCAGAGAGCCCGATGCGGGGCTTGATCCCAGGACCCTGGGATCATGACCTGAGCCAAAGGCAGAGGCTTTAACCCACTGAGCCATCCAGGTGCCCCCCAAAGGCATTTTAAAGTCAAGAAACTGTTGGGGAAAAGAATAAATACAAATGACCTTGACATAATTCTGCAATGATACTCCCATCTCAGAGCCATCTTGGAATAAACTCCTCAGGGTAACTTTGCAACTGGTCTTCCTGACACTGAGTTCAAAACAAGAGACTTATGCTGAGTTTCATTCAGACTAGTGACCAAAAGTGGGAGGTGAAGTAGGGCCAGGAATGCATCTAATTGAAGGGGAGGAGCCAGTCAGTCACAGAAAACTCCTGCAGCACAGGGAGGTCCTAAAGTGAGCTGGCTGCCACCACCACGAAGGCTGTGCTAATCTTGCTAATGGTGTCTCAGAATTGGCTGCCCTCTGAGTCAGACCCAGTCCTGGCCTTCATACTTGATGGCCATCCGTGGGAGTGACGTGGGCAGCAATAGCAGCCTTCCCTGAAAGGTAACCTGTAGGGTCAGACTGCCTCTGGTCTCAAAGTAAGTCTGAGATTTTTCACAGCCCTTGACCACATAGTCTATGCTTGCATTAGCTCTTTTGCTGAGGTTCCTTTTTCCTTAGCCATTTGTGTTTTTCTCATGTTTTGCCACTTCTTTCAATAAGTAATGATATCTTATACACCATTAGCTGCTAACATCGGACAATATTTAAGTACTTGTTTTTCATTTTTTTCAAATAATTTATTGATTTAGGAGCAAATGTATCTTTCAATATTTTTTAATCAAAATTATTTAGAATATCTCAGGTAGTAAATGTTAACGAGGTGTAGGACATTGTTAATTATATTTTTTTCCACTAAGACACACAAATGAGTTTTTTAATTCTAAAAGAAAAATAGCAGTTTTATCATTCATGAAAAGGTAAATTTGAACCACACCATATACAGATTATATAAAAATTATACAAGTGCCTAGCCTGTACAAGTAGGGGATTTGAATTTACTATGAATTGGGAAAATGTTTTAGTTTAATGACTATAATGACTATTCCATCTCAAATAGCAATACACAAAACTAATGACCTCATTCAGAATTCGATCAGAATGATTACTAGTTATAGAAAAATAGTTAAGCATGCTATATTAGCTTCCTAGGCTGCCATAACAAACTAGATGCCTTAAAACAACAGAAATTTATTGTCTCATAATTCTAGAAGCCATAAGTCCAAATAAGGCCACATTCACAGGTACCAGGGTTAGGACCTGAAGATATTTTTTGGAGAGGGACACAATTCAACCCAAAAATGTGGCTAGCATTTTCTCAGGGATGGAACATAGCCTCTAAATTTACTAAAATCATAGTATTACTCTCTCTGCTTCAAAAATTATAACTTCTTTTCACATACCTTCACAGAACAAAGGAACAGTTAGAAATCAAGCAACAGTTGCTAATGTAATATGTCCAACAAGTATTTGATAAAGGTTCTCATAGAAAAGAGAAAAGGGCAGCTAAAGCATGTCAGGGATGGCTGCACCAATGATAAAAGCTGATGACTTAAGGTCCTTGAGGTTTTTGAGAAACTCCTCTCCCTGGGTGGCGCAGGGTTTAAGAAAACAAAGTAATGATAAGTTCAAAAGCTTCATCAAGGGGAAGAGATAGAAAGCTACCTAAAGTTACTTACTCCATAAATAATTTAGCATGACAAATCTCTGATACCAGTTGAATGTTCAGAAAACATAATTCACACTAAGCTATGATGTACCATTCACCATGTAACACATCGTAATAAAAGGCTTTTTGTTGTTACAGTATTTAAATACACGACTTTCTTTCCCAAACTTTGAATAGTCCCACCTTCCCCTTGCAGTCAAGGACTCTTTCCATTGTCTCTTCCCCTGCGTGAGCTCTTTTTCTCTTCCTTACAGGCACTCAGAGGCACCTTCACAGGCACCTCTCAACACCATCCTGCTTGCTAACTTCCTCTCATCTTCCTCTAACCTCCCTATTCCTATCCTATCTCTTTGATATACACCCATGCCTCTCAAACTTGAACATGGGATCTTGTTAAAATACAGATTCTGACTCAGTATGTCTAGGGAAGGGTCTGCCATGCCATCCTGCATTCCTAACAAATTCCTGGGTGATAACCAAGCCACTGGCCCATGGACACCATAGCAAGGCTGTACACCCTGATGGACAGCCCTCCAAGGCCTTCACTATAAGTCCTACCACCATCCCCAGTTTGGGCCTCCCTTCTCCCTCAAGGGCTCATACTTTCAAAATGATCCCTTTCCACTACTACCCACCTCCTCTCAACAGCTCCTGTGGCCTTAAGCATATCGCAGGTACTCAAATGAATAAAAGAATCCTACTATAGAATGAATGGGTGATGCACTCTCCCTACCGCCCCACCACCTCTCACCCTCCCAGAGGTTTTCCTTGGCTGTTTGTATGACTATCTAAATCAAGCAGTTTTCACTCGACGTATAAACATTGGTACATTTTTCTGGAAAGTGGAGTCAAGACTGTTATCAGACTTTCAAACAATTCCCTAATCCTTTTATTTAAGTAGTAAAATATCAGGTACTGTCAATAAATCTATTTCAAAGGGCAATGGAGGGGTAGGGGTAGAGAGGCCACCTCTTTGAGCACACCACTTGGCTTTCTTCCCTTCACTTTTGTGAGGCTATTCATGGGAGAGGAAGGGACAGCAGAGCTGGGGAGTGCCGCATGTTTCCTATTCACATTCCCTCAGATTCAGAGAACAAGTTGTTTTGGGTTCTGCTTCCTTGTATTCAAACAGAATTGCAATCTGGAGGCTGAAGCACAACTCCCAGCCCTTCAGGGAGATTTGAAGGTGAGACAGGGTATGGAAGGAAGGAGCTGTATCCTCGCTGATTCCACCTGTAGCGAAGGAAGATTCCAGGGCCCAGGAAGTCCAAACTCCCAAAGAGAAGTCAAAAGGACCTTGGACCACTGGGAAAATAAGTGCCTCTGCCAAAGAAAAGAGAATCCTGAGTCTTCCAAGGGTCTGGAAGTGTAACCTCTGCCTCCTCGAACCACAGTGGACTCTGGAAATGCCTTGTTTAGCTACACATAAAATGAGATGACATATGTAAAGCACCCAGCGTGGAGCCTGGCAGATATTAGGAATTCAATAAATATTAGTTCCCTTCCCTATTAAAAGTAACACCAGCTACACTGTTTATGTGATTTGCTTGCCGTTATTACCATACAGCACAGTGAGAAGCATGCGTAATTAAATATGTACCACTATGGTAATTTCGTTTTTTTAATTTTATTGATAACATCATTATATGCTTTATATAAGCTCAGAGTTTTCTGCTTATGCAGCATGGTCAACTATTCCTAACTTTCAAAAAAAAAAAAAAAAAAAAAAAAACCAAAGGAACATCTAAGGGAAGAACAGTTTAGTGACTGAACAAGGTAAAAACAAGTTTAACATCTTCAGCAGTGTAAAGCATCATTTTCCTCACTGTTCTTCCTGCGCTAACCCAGTCGCACCCCTCAGCCCTGATACCCCCCACCAACCTCCACAGAACACCCCCTCCCTCTGTCCTCATTACTCTGCAGCAAAGACGGGGCAATCTTCGGAACATCCCCTCTTGCACTTGTGTTCTGGATGCTTCGATTCATACGCTGTTCAACCCTAGCAGTTTGGGAACACCAGCCAGGGCACCTCGTACAACAGGAGCTGACAGTTACCCGTCAAAACTATCCTCACTCGCTCGGGTCCCTGATCAAAACACTGGTGCAGGATGAATGTGGGCAGTCACTTGACACTACAGGAGCTAAAAGCCAGCACACCCGTTTCCCAGTATGTGGGAACTAGGAAGAAACAGCGGCATCAGAGTGAAAGACAGCCAGAGCCCTCCAACTTGTGAACAGACATTAATGAACTAGGCACAGAGCTGAAGCTGAAGTTGAAGTTGAGGTTGAGGTGGAAGCAGCTGGAACCTCCATCACCGAATGTGAATTATTCTTACTAAAACGCCTATGGAACCATTTAGAAAATTCTTGGCAGTATTTGCCATTGTAGCACACTAATTCTGATTTGTAACTAACTATAGAAAATGGTAATATCCACAAATGGAATCAATCATTTCAAAATCAGCCTTGTCATAGCAGACAGCTTCAATCCCGACGTAAATCCTAGAGATTTCATCAGGAGGCTCGCTGGCCTGGTGGCCCAAGAACATCACCTGATATTTTTTTAAAGTTGAAACTGAAAATAAGGTCATTGTCAACAGGCTCTGGCACTCACTACTCTCCACATGTATACTCTTACAGCTACTAACAAGCAAGGCATCAAAAGCAAAGAACAGCACCAAATCTATTAGCCATACTCATCCTCTAGCCTACGGACTTTTCTCAACCATAACTTTGCATCTGACAGTTAGAACTGCCATCTTCCTACAAAGAATAGCACCATCCCCACGTTCTAACTGTGTGGACCTTTCACTAGTAACACACATTATTTCCCATCACAATAAAGAAAATAAAACAGAAATGGCAATTAAGAACCCTGGATCGTTTATTTACCAGGTTTGCAAGACTGAATTGACATTCGATTTCCAAAACATTTTTAAATTTTCATATTTTTGGAAATAAAATGATTCTTCATGTTCAGAGAGAATTAATGGCCTGGAATTTTGTCATCAACTCAGGTGAATTTTAATGGCTCATTTTAAAAATTAACATTGAAAGGAAACAAGAAGTTTGAACAGCAGAGTAGATCAAAGCAGTCAAAAAAACAGATGGAAGGTGATGTCTGTGAGCACAAAGTCAATAAAAACTATCCTTATTCTAATTCTACAGAAAAATCTCAGTAACCCACCCACATGCATGAGGATCTGCCCTAAAAAGCAGGTGTACTCGTCACCTAAACAACACAAAGCTGAATAAACACATATTCCCTAGAAGCAGCAAGCAGCTCTTTCACCGTGTAAAGAGTAATGAATCACTTTTTGTAATAAATGCAAATACAAGACCTACAACATGTAAACAACTCTTGAGAGTGATTGTCTACCCATCTTTTTACAAAAAAATTCCACCCTAGTCATCTCACAAATGTTCAAACTTATTTTCTAACATATACAATAGAAACGTACTATTTTATTTAAATGCTGTATCATAGTATATTCCTTAAAAATTAGTATTCATAAGGCCTTCCATGACATGATGTTCCAGTCATGCAAAGTTACAGAATATGTAGCTCATGACATCAACGCCATTTCTTCCAAGGCCATCTTATAATGACTCTACCTTCTGCAGCTCATCTTAGTAATAAAGGCACTCAGAACAATCTAGCAGGCGAGAGAAAGGTTTAACTCTATGAAAATCTTGAAGTATTTTTCCCACAACTTGAGGCCAGTTTTCCATGAAACAGACATAACTCCTGCTAGTAAAGTTTTGGTCTGAGAGAACCAAAACTGGTTTCCTCAAGCTAGTTTTAAGGAAAAGGGTAAAATGAGTGACTGCATGGTTACAAAGGTATCTCAAAGAATCTAAAGGCAGGAGGTTAGGCTCAGCCTCCCACAGGGGAGAGGTCTTGTGCCTCCCTTGTGTCTCATTTCTCTGCCAGTCCTCCTTTGCACAGCCTCTACAAGAAACAGCATCCTATCTATCCTATATATCCCTGCACACGCCAGGTCCACACTCCTGGGAAAGAAAAGCTATATGGCCCATCTTGACTCAAGTTTCAGCCTGGAAGAGGGACACAGTCTTTTGCTATGCACAAGGCCACAGGAGGGTCCCAGGCTTTGGGACCCAGGGGAAGTTCTTAAACAAAACAGACATAGGCTATACAGGAACCCCAAAAGGCATTCAGGATAGTCTCTAATAAGAGGCTCCATACGTAATGGTGAGTCTGCCATTGGGAGACATGATTGCTAAGATATTCCCAACAGATTCTACTGTCAGAATTATGTGCAAATAATTTCATTGGAAAATATGTTTCAGATTTTTTCTATATTTGGAGATACTTTTGTGGCATAATTTTCCCTCATCTCCTCTTGAGAATCTGACAATTTCTACAAAGTCACAGTGAAGAAGCACATTTGCAGTGTTTTGGTCTGTTTTTCCCCAAAAAAAGGTGTCAAGAATAGAGCATCCTTTTGACAAGCCAGGTAGAACTTTACATCTCATCTACAAGTGTCCATTTTCTGCTATCCACCAAATAGAGGATGTGCAACTTCAATACCTTTAGGGAAATCATCACTCAGACTAGTAAGTGATATGAAACCCCAAGTTGAGCAGATTAATTGCCCCCCTCCAAAAAAAACCTCAGGAAAAGATGCAAACAACTTTGAGAAAAGGCTTTATAGTTTACACCACAGGACTGTTGTCTCTTCTGCTTTTGGAAAGAATTAAACTTTTACTGAGCACCTGTTTTATCTCACACACTCACTAAGCTTTGCATGTTGCAGATGGGAGATGATTTAACCCTTAGGGCAACCCTGCAACTCTATAGATTCGAAAAACTCTCTGAGCCTCAGAAAGATGAAATAATTTGGGGGGAAAAATCACAGTGAAAAATGTAAACCTGATTCTGCCTGATCCCATGGCCCACAGTGTTTCTCCCACTAGTACTAATAGCCAAATAGTATTTATTGAGGACTTACAGTGTGCCAAGGCCTTTCCCTTACTTCACTTACAATGACTTAGGCAGTAGATGGATAAGCTTGCCACCATCAGCTCCGTTTCAGACACGTGGACGGGGAAACACAAAGAGGTTCAGTGTTTGCCCAGATTCGTACAGCCTGTCAATGGCGGGGCGGAGACCAGCACGCAGGTGATCCAGCTGCACGCCACGTCCAGCTGCCTCCTCCAGAGAATCCAATCCCGTAGATGGCACGTGGCCCTTCTTACTGATTGTTCTCATTATTAAGTCAATATGCCTTAACTGCGTCTGTGAGAGCAGCCATGATTCCATCACAAGTTCAAAGTAAAACAGAGTTATAACTGCATACCTCCCCTTTTCACTGCGTGCGTGGAGGACGGAAATGACAATCTTGGTAACCAGGATTCTCCAATCTTTGTTCCACCCTAAAACTGCTCTCTTTCCTTATAATCCCTAAAGATTCAAGACATCAAGACATGCTAAAGGTGTTACAGAGTGAAGAGATTTCTTCACTTCTTGGAGGGGAGGTGCTTGTGTGTGCACATACGTGTGTGCGTGTGTGTGTGTTTGGGCAGGAGGAGAGCACAGTATTACAGACTATTGGTGACTCTCTTCTGAAAACGTTCTTTTCCTTGCCTCTCCTTTTAAAGATAAGCATATGTGGTGTCTCTGCCAGGAGAGCTTAATGGACTGCATTCCTCTAGTAGCTTTTTTTTCCCCTGCTTGCTCCATTAAAAGTCTTCCAATTTCAAATCACCACAGTGCAAGTGGCTTAGATAATGCACTGTCATCCGTACCTCATACATCGTGTCCAGGGGACTCGCCTTACAGTAAGCATCACTTCAATTGCAGAGAGCTGGCCAGGAGCCATGACCTATGGGGGCCCTGGTGGCCATTTATGGTAAACTATAGCTTCTGGGTGATGCTAATGAAGTTCTTCAAGAAGCCACATTTGCATGACTTCACATTTTACCGTGTCTCCTTTAAAACTGCTAATAAAAGGCTGGCAAACGTGCTCTTTATTATTAATGTGGTAGCCCATTTTCTTCATCTCTCTGTGCAGGGGAAACCACTTCCATGCATCATGCTACAGTGTGTCCCTTCAGAACCACCAAAAATCAAACACCTCCCGCCAAAAAACCGCAAAAACCTAATGTGGTAACTGCCTCCAAATTTATATGCAAACTGTTTGTGACATTTACAAAACTGGGAAGAAACCGCAATAGCACTGTGCTTCTGGAAAGATGAGGCCAATTTCAGGATCCAATTTTCAAAAGGAAATGCCATGTTTGTTTCATGTCAGTCTCTGCTTCAGACCAGAGAAAAAAGCCGAACAAAGCAAAAAACCGTTGGTCTGAGCGGTTATTTCCAAGCAAGCAGAGGGCAGATGGAAAGCCATTCAGTTGGCTGTGGCGCCTTGTCTTGTCTACCTCCAGTGGCTTTGGAAGCAGCTGAGCAAAGCTTAACCCCATTGAATGGGGATTCTCATTCTCTTTCTCTCTCGCTCTCTCTGTCTCTCTCTATCTCACACACACACACACACACACACACACACACACACACACACACACATGGTTATTTTTAAAAATATAGGCTGGGCTGTCACACGGCCAGGTGGCCTGGCTGCATTAACCGTTCTGCCACACAAGGCTGGCTGCCCAGTTTATCGAAGGCCAGACCTCCCAACCTACCGGTAGTGACAACACTGTACAGAGGCATGGGGGCACAGGATACCCTCAGGGCCAATGCAGTCTCTTGTTAAGGTGGAAAGATTTCCAGAAGAGAACACGTGCTATTTGTAGATTTAGAATCAAGCTTTGGAGTATGACTATACATATATTTTTCTACATATATATATAGAAAATTAAAATCACCTCTGCTATTGCATGTTTGCATTTACGTTTCCATATGTATGTTATAGTTTCCAGCTACATCCATATATGTGGAATTAATGCATAAAAACATGTAGTCACAAACACTACATATATAAACACATACCAAACACATACCAAATCTAGATACAGTGAAAATACCACAAATCATATACAGTTCACAGAGATTCTGATAAAAACGTGTATAGGAAATATATATATATATATATATATATCAACTATTTTTTTAAGGTTTTTTTTTTTAAATTGTTATTTATTCGACACAGATTGAGATATCACAAGTAGGCAGAGAGGCAGGCAGAGAGAGAAGGGGAAGCAGGCTCTCTGTTGAGCAGAGAGCCCGATGCAGGGCTTGATCCCAGGAACCTGAGACCATGACCCGAGCCCAAGGCAGAGGCTTAACCCTCTGAGCCACCTAGGTGCCCCCATATCAACTTTTAAATGAATTTCTTTCACCTATATTCAGTTTTATTACCAAAGACTTTTTCTCATCACTCCCTACTGTAAAACAACTGGAGTATTACCTCTGTTGGTCTATACAATGTGCAAAAAGAACACAAGGACCAACCAGTCCCCTCTGTGTCGGCTTGCCTCTGCCTACTGTCTGCATGTCAGTCCCACTCCCTCCCCTACCTGCTGCAGCACATGCAGATCGTACAGAGCAGAATGTTCACAGCACGTGTGGGGAGAAAACAAGGCTCGGTTAGTTTGATGATTGTGGGGGTCACATCTGATCATCTCTGTACACAACATATCCCATGACTGCTGTCTGCAACACGACCGGGCACTAGGTGTATCCAATCTATTTCTACGCTGTATTGTCATTGGTCAAAAATGGCCTTGTTCTCCCATTCCCTCCATTTTCCAACTGAAAAAGGAAACGAACTGATAAGCCTGAGCTCAATTTGTTCAGGCAATTATTGCAAAGTTCCTACTGTGAGGAAGGCCCTGCCCGTTGGTGCGGAATGACACGCAGCCATCCAGGGTCCAGACAAAAGGAGTCCCTGCTTTTCACCAAGTGTATTCAGCCATGTATAGACATATTGGCTGAGATGCCTGCCCATTCACATCTTAATGGGAAAAAGAGAGAGACGAGAACCTAGGGGGGAAAAAAGGAGAATGAAAGATTATCAAGTGATACCAGACAACAAAAACGTGAACTTGGCAAAGAGGAAGAAAGGAAACTATTTTGACCACAGGATAGTAAATCACTGATAAAGTGCGGATATATACGTTTTAGTACTATCCAGCTAAACAATGCTTTTATCCCAGATAAAAGTTTCTCTAATGATACTGAAATATGAAACTGAAGAAAGTTACGCTTGGAGGTTGGATTATGTGACTCTCGTTTCTACTATTCTCCCTCTGTCTCTCTCTTTTTTCCCTCTCCCTCTCTCTCTCCTGCACATTAATTCAACCAAATGAAACTGTTGGATGAAATACCACCAAGATGTATTCTAAAGTGTAGTTCCTCTGAAACAAGTACGTAGCTTTATTAGAAAACCAAAGTACCGGTCAAAAGGTGAAAAAAAATAGATTATATTATGATGAAAAAGAGGTCATTTAAGAAAAGGCTGAAATAGCACTTCTTTTTGAAATGGCGTATGGAGGCTTTTATAACACTGAAAAAAGGGTGACTTTTTTTTTTCATATTTGTCCTTATTCTCTGCTTCTGAACGGAAAGAAAATGTTTGACGATAAGGTCACTTCAAATTCTAGGCCACGGCACATGTTCTTCTCTGGAGAAGAACGCCCTCATCTTTCCCCTTTTCAACTATGTCTAATGATAATCGTTCTACCCGTCCAACACTCCTGTCTACTAAGAAAAGAGTTGACAAGAAGGAATGTCAGAGTTGCTTCTGTGACATCCCACAAATCATTTTTCCCAGCAAAAGTCACTTATTTCAAAGTTTAAGTAATGAAATGAGCAGGGGGAAATTAAGTTAATTTTAAAATCTGTTATTAGTTGCTTCTCTTTAGTCATAATGGAAATGGGGGGGAAATTACAGATTCCATAACGTGCATTTTTTCCATTACGGAGATTGGCTAATTCAATGGATGAATCATTAGAGAGAGATCCCTCTGGCCTTACGCAACTCCAGACAGAGGAAAAAAAGAAAAAGTTGAAGACATAAAATATACCATAAAATTGTTGGGAAAAATGAACTACAACCCTCAATGAAATTACCTTGCCTGGCAATTAAGAGCCCGTTTGTTGGAGCATTAAGAGCCTCAGGCAAACTAAACAAACCCATTCCTGGCTGCCGGTAATGACAGATTTCTTAGGGAGTATTATTTAATTAACAATAATTTGAAAGAGCAGCTCAGCTGAGACCCTGCATGTACTTACTGGAAACACTGAGCAATGGTAGTGGAAAAGACGTGCAATTTGTTTGCCTTCCCATTATCTTTCGTTTCTGAAATACGTAAGCAGCTGATAGGTATTTGCCACTAGATATTTTCAGCTGTCTGGGAGGCCAACATGTCCAAAGAACTTGAGCTCTTACTGTACCAGGCTGCTAATAGTCCTCTGCCGTTTGATTCTGTTAAGAAATCCCCCAGGGCCTCCAGTGCTCAGGGACAGCATTCTTTGTCCTTCCCCCTTCTAGACAAGGGCAACTGCCAGCCCCCCTCCCCTGTGTACACCAGGCTCCCTCCCACCCCCATACATCATTTGCTTCTAATCACCTAACAGAAGTGATGCCTTTTGTTCTCCTTCCCTTCCCAAGTAGCTCTAGGTTGCATCAGCAACTTGGTGGCTGGCTGGGCCTTATTCCCCCAAGAGACGCCTTCCGACCCCATGGCACCGGCAGAGGGGGAAAGAAAGCTTTAGCCGGGAGCAGGCTTCTCCCCTCAAAGTTACTGGACTAAATTCCCTACCTCCAGCAGCCTCCTCTAGAGCTGATTATAATTTAAAGACCAATTTCACACTGGCAGAGGGAGGACCACTCTCAGTTGTTCTGACATACAGTGGGAGCTGGCAGCATGAAGTGAACTCCACAACTAAAGTGACAAGCTCAGGAAAATGCAAAAATAGTGCACTACGTGGAAGAAGGAGAAAAGTAAGTTATAAAACTTTTCATGTCATCTGTTATTTCCAGGACATAGCTTCACAAAATCTGGTCTAAAATTGGTCAATGACATATAACGATTGTCTTGGGAAGTGCAAGTGTTGATTTAGTTCCTATGGGAGCCAAACAAAGCTACGCTAAGACAGTAATTTTAAATTATTATTGGATGGCTGTTAATTGTACTCACCAGTGTCCATTAAAATTCCTGCCAACAGAAAATCTTTATCTTGACTTGATTTGTGAGAAGCTTAGGAATGAACAGTCAGTGCAGAACATGGTTATTAAGTAAAACAAATTTCTGTTTGTGGCTTCTGAAAAGACAAATCTGAAATCCCAACCAGTTAGCTCATGCTTACGTTTGAGAGTAGATTAGGACAGGGTACATGTAGAGCACCAGCATCCACAGTGGGTTGAGATTGATTGCAGGAGCTAAAGATTTTTTCTTTGATTCTTTTGAGTCCACACTAGCTTTTGCTCAAATAATATCAAAGGCATCTGATTAAACACATCTCCCAGCAGGATTTTATCGTAGGGCATGCTTTATTGTGTACAGTATAATCAGATTGATATCATACGGCATCAGCCAGTGAATGCCTTGTTTTGAAACAACTTGTGGAAATAGATTTTTATCCCTTTCTTTAATCCTAATTTGATTCTATTAACCAATTCCATTATTTAAATTGACTTTTAAGATTGGAATCAGTTTGATTTATCAGAATGTATTTCCCATTAATAAGGCTTTCTTTTTAGCCTCTCCCTTTAAACTTTATTTACTTTTAGTACTTTGAAGAGAAACATTTACAAAATCTTCTTCCCTCATATGGATTAAAGCATGTGGATTGGTTCCTGTTAAACTATTCTTAGCCTTACAGTGTAAGAACAAAACCTTGTAGAGTTTATATGCATTTCTTTTAATGACTCTACTATGTAGGGAAAAAAATGAAAGGGAATAAAAGACAAAGAAATAATAAATTAAATTTTGCAGAAGATACATAAGAGCATTTCCCATTCCAAAGAAACCCAATTCCTTTACTGACACAGAAAAGAAATAATACAGGAATTTTAACTGCTAATGCAGTTTCTACTAGTAACTTCGAACATCTCTGTGGCCCTGCTATATGGTATTTAAATATCAGAAAGGGGGAAAGTGCTGGCATAAAAGCAATAGAGACACACAATTTTTCCAGACAGCAGAGCTAACGATCCTATCTTGCCACAAGTGTTCCCTGAGATAAATCAGCAAGTTATTAAAAAAAAAAAAAAAAGTTTTTTCCTTTTTTTAACAGATACTTTGCAGCAAGTAAAAGTAGAAATAGCTATTATCAAGCATCATCGCCAACCGACTACACTTTAAAGAAGGTTCTTTTCACTGTATGCTCATAAATTCAGCATTTCTTCTAGGCAAAAATGAATGAAATGTTGTAAAAGTTGTACTACGATGCAAAGTCAGCATTTGAAAATACCACTCATTTACGGGATTTGCAAAAGGCCTTAAGGCCCTTTGGTTCCATTCCCACCTTTGACAGACCTACTTGAGTCTGTGGAAACCTCCCCCGCTCCTCACCCCATAGTCTCCTGCCCCTGTCTTGCCCTGTCCAATAAAAGGCAGATTTCTTAATTTCCATAAGCAACTCATCCCAGTTTATAAGCTTCACTGTCTGGAAATCGTCGTTTAAATCTCTTCCTCTACTGATTAAGGCCATGGTCCTTGCACCTGGTTCCTAGGAGATGTCAATCTTCAGTGAAGATGAATTTTTAAAATCTGGATGCCATCATCAAGCTACACCTTGACTTTTTCTCCTCTAGCCTGACAGATATCTCCTGGCTGGCTCAGTCAGTAGAGCGTAAGACTCCTGATCTCAGGGTTGTGAGTTCAAGCCCCACGTTGAATGTAGAGATTACTTAAAAATTAGAAAAAAAAAAAAACTTTAAGAGGCACCTGGGTGCCTCAGTCAGTCAAGCACCTGTCTTGAGCTCAGGATGATCTCAGGGTCCTGGAATCAAGCCCTGCAACAGGCTCGGAGCCTGCTTCTCTCTCTACCTCTCACTGGGGCAACTCTCTTTCTCTTTCTCAAATAATCTTTTTCTTAAAAAATCTTAAAAAAAAATTTCCTTTCCTTGGACACTGTAGGTTTCATCTTTAGAGCCTCGAGGACACCTCTGAACCTGCAACAAGTTCCCACCCTCATTCTGCAGCCCCCTTTGGGTTGCAGCTCTCAAGAACTGAGAGAGTTCTGGTGAGGAACACGGTCCCACCTGGCAGACCCTCAGGTCTACTCTGTTAATATTGTTATACAAGTACCACAGTTCTCACTGAAATGAGAATGTCATATTGCGGAATCGTTCACTTTTTGTTTAATTTCATTCTATTCCAAGTTTTATCATAATTCCTGCTTGGTACTGACACTGTACTAATTCTGAAGACATGGGGGTGATAGTCGCTGCCCTCAGAGAATTTACAGGCTAGTGGGGAAAGCAGACCGTGTGGGCTGGCCAGTGTAACGGACAGAGTGGCATGGCGGCACAGAAGACAGGCCTTATAACTAACAAATGCTTCCTGGAAGAGAGGTTGCCAAGCAAAGGGCCTGGAAAAAGCATTCTGTTTGAACAAAAGCATGAAGGTGTTAAAATATAGGGTCTATAGTTTATTATAATGGACCAAAAAAATGTGAGAGGAGAAGGGGACAGGAAAGAAGGCTGGAAGGGTAGGCAGGAGCCAGTTCATGTAAGTCCCAGCATAACCTTGTCAAGGAGCCCAGATTTTATCAGTTAGGAAATGAGGAGCAAAGCTGTTGAGAGACCTTTTAGCAGGAAAGTGACCTGGTAAGAGCTCTCTGGCTGACAAGAGAACAGCTTAGAACAGGGACACTATTTAGGAGGCAGCTACTTCGGTGAAGGTGTGGAAGTTACTGGAGACAGAAGGAATCTTACATTAACTTCTGGATTCCTACTTTGATGGGTGGAAGTGCTGTCTGTCCATGGTGAGAGTAAGCAGAACAAGAGACCCAAGAGAGAAAACAATTAGGAGACAAACTGGGAAGAAATGATATCCATTATGACCCACCAACCTTACATTTGTTCAATGAGCTCTTATTTCTAGGTATCACTAGATTTTATTTTATTCATTACTGCTCTGCTTATATTCTAATACTTCTTCAAAGAGCCGCATGTTTATTTATTTTTTTTAAGATTTTATTTATTTATTTGACAGAGAGATCACAAGTAGGCAGAGAGGCAGGCGGAGAGAGAGGAAGGGAAGCAGGCTCCCTGCTGTGCAGACAGCCCGATGCGGGGCTCGATCCCAGGACCCTGGGATCATGACCTGAGCCGAAGGCAGAGGCTTTAACCCACTGAGCCACCCAGGTGCCCCAAAGAGCCGCATGTTTAAAATCTTTCCGCATGTTTAATTCCTTCACACCATCACTTTACTTTGTTCCACTTTGGTAAAATCTCAACGCTTAGTGATCATGACTTTAGCTATCTTTTAAATATGAATATTAAACACCTGATACAGAACTCACCCCTTTAAAAATACTTCTTGTCATTGTACGAAGGTTGAAAATGATCCATTGATAACAATTCCCCAGTCACTCAGTAATAAGAGTCAGAACCATATTTCTTGATTTGTTATGCCTGAGCAGGTGTAATCAAAAGTTGCGCAGGTATCGCTTAAATAGATACACCTACCCTTTACATACACCCCTCTCAATCGCAGCATATATGAAAATCGGGCCATTCATATAGAAGTTGCTCTCTATATATGTTTGGGTTTTTCTTTAATCAAAGAATGCCTACCCCCCACCCCCACCCCAAAATCCCCTTCCAAATACAAAAACTTGCCTTTGCTTATCTGAGATTACAGAAGTTCTTCCACACTGAACTCAGTGGCTCTGGGTTAGCCTGACTGATGGGCCAGGTGTAGCTAAGTTATTTTCTAATGATGGTCACAATAATATGTGCCATCTCACAGGCTCTCCTGGAGCCTTGCCACTCTCCTTCAAGAGTCTAAGTTCCTTCCCTGGAGTATGTGGACTTGGAAGTGGCTCATAACCAACAGAATACAGCAGAAGCGAAGCCTGAGAGGGTTCTGCGGTTGGGTCAGAAAAGCTAATGCCTCGTCTGCTTTGAGAATGGACATGCTCACCTGGGAGGCCTGACCACGTACATGGTCCAAATCCTCTCATGGAAGACCATGCTGAGGAAGCCCAAAGTAGTCCATGTGGAAATTGCATGTAAATGTACTAAATGAGACTACGTGAAGGGACAGAGACACCCCAGGGGGCTCCAGCGGCCCCAGACCCCTGCCATCCCAGTCCAGGCACCATCTGTCTGCAGATGCCTAAGAAACCCCAGGCCAGAATCAACCAGCCAAACACATCCAAATTCCTAACCCACAGAAACCACAAAAATTAATAAAGTAATTGATGTTTTAAGCTACTACATTTTGAGGTGATTTGTTTCATAGCAATAGCTAGCCAGAAAATAGGAATTAGTGCCAAAATGATCAGTACAAGGTCAAATGATAGAGGATCAGTAGAAATCTGGTTTAATATTGGTTTTTGCTACACTAAGAATATAATAATAAAAAAAATAGATTTAAATTCAAATAAAATGTCTCAATATTATTTCCTTAGGATCAATTACGTATTTATCTTAAAGACACGACACATATTGCAAAATGCTTTCAAGAAAGTTTTTGTCAACCTACACTTCTACCCAAAGTATATGAAAATGTCTAGTTCTCCACATTCACTGCAACATGAGTTAGCTTATTTTTCAATGTTTTCCAATTTAATAGGCTAGAAATAACTCATTTTCTTCAGCTAATTGCAAAAGTAAAATGATTATCATATATTTTAGGTCAATTTATTTCCTCTCCTATGAATTTCTCTCACTGTCATTTGATCATCATTTTTTTTAAAGATTTCATTTATTTGACAGAGAGAGAAGTCACAAGTCAGCAGAGAGGCAGGCAGAGAGAAAGAGAGAGAAGCAGGCTCCCGCTGAGCAGAGAGCCCGATGCAGGGCTCGATTCCAGAACCCTGGGATCACGACCTTTACCCACGGAGCCACCCAGGCGCCCCGATCATCATTTTTAACAATGAGCATAAAGACTCTTTAACATGCTAAGGGTAGTAAGTCTGTTTTCTCATGCATGTTGCCTGATTTTTATACTAAAAATGTACCAATTTGTAGTAATTATTTGGTTCAATCTATTAATATCATCCCCTTTATTACCTTGGATGATACTCTGGAAAGGCTTCTTCAACCCAGTATTGATAAAAACAATCTTCTCTTGGTATTTTTTGTTTTTTCATATGTTCTACTAACCTGCATAGTTTGATCTTTCACATTTGACTCTCCAATGAAATGAAGAGTGGACAGTAGCTGGTGAAGGACAGGAGATAGCTTTTCCAACCACGGTTAACCAACTTACTAAGGAAGTCTGCCTTGCCATATATATAATATAGATTAAGATGGAGTTTAGTAAAGAGGATAAGAAATAAAAGGAGAAAGGAGAGGAAGCCAGGGCCTACCAATTTCACCTTGAAAAAGCTTCAGAACTTCTTGTGCCTAGAAGAGCAGAGTTCTGAAAAATCCTATACTAAAGGATTTCCACTTCCTTGATCTAAACACAATCAAAAGGTGCCAGAAATATAACAGTTGGAAGTTCGGGTTGGGGGAGGAAAGGTATTAATACATAAGTGCTAATAATGTAAATACTAGTAACTGTGATTGTTATAAGATACATTCTCATCTCAGAAACACTTAAAAGTTTTTTAAAAGTCCTAAAAAATACAAAATACATTCATTAGGTCTGTTTGGAGGCTCTCTTTTCTATTTAATTCTTCAATATTTATTTTATTTTAAAATGCTTTTAAAATTTTAATCAGTTTTTATTTTATTAAAAGTAAAATATTTGCATTGGTCAAAAACAAAATAAAACAAGACAGTACTGGAAAGCTTATAATTTAAAAAAAAAAAAAAAAAGTGGTTCCTTGCCCCACCCCAAAACTCAACTCCTAAAGGCAACCCCAGAAGTTCTTTCTTCAGGTACTTGCCCATATATTTCTAAGTAATATGTTAACACTATTGTGTATTCCTGAAATATTTATTTTATTCTATTTTTTAAAAGATTTTATTTATTTATTTGAGAGAGAGAGAACAGAGAGGGAGAGGGAGAACCAGACTCCCTGCTGAGTGGAAAGCCCCACGCAGACACTTAACCATCTGAGCCACCCAGGCACCCCATGAAATATCTATTTTAGATGACTTCACTTGACTTCCCAGTAGGATAGTTGAGGATGTAGTCCTCTTTAAACATATTTCCACTCATTCTCCCCTCTCTCACCCTCTCAACACAGTTCTATTTCAATTTTCACTAAATTAGTCAAAATGACTTTATGAATGAATGTTGTTTCCTATCAAGCAAAGTTGTACATTAAGATTCTAATTCCTGTTTTCTAAAACAGCTTTTCCTGGATTAACAACTGCCTAGTATTTTCTTTTCTCCTCTTCTTTATGCGTGTGTCACTATTATTTTTTTCAAGTGTTCAAAATATCTGTTTCATGGTTATTGGTAATTTTTCCAAAAACTGTAAGAATTTCTCAAGCCCTTTCATATCAGTTTCATTTTTTTCCCTGGTACCCTCCCTCCCCTAGTCTGGCTTCTGTGTCAGGCCTAGTATATAATTGTTATCCTAGGGCTTTTCCTCGCTAGTCTTCTATGTTGGATCTCCTTTCTCTAAGATCCCGTGTCTTTTTCTTAGTTTTCTCTATCATTTTGCTAAAACACATGAATTTCTCAATGATAATACCGAGTTTTAGAAAACAGTGGAGCAATTATCATCACAGACTTCTATTCATAACCAAACTAGACAGAATAAAAACATTTTAAAGGAAATGTAAATATAGCCACATGGTGAAGACTGGACCAATAGTGAGTCTAAGTTCAAGAAAGAAGGGACTATCAAAGCAACAGGTAGAGACTGACCTTGAAAACAATTCTAGAAAAAAGACACTCTCCTATCAGCCCCTTTCCCCAGAATTAAAGAGATAAAAAGCTAAACCACCAGAGATAACTTTGTGGTCATATCCCTTTAACTAGAGAACTAAAAAATATCCCAGAATTTTAGAGCACTGTAATTTTTCAAATGCCAAATCCCTCATCAGGTTTCCCAGCATCTCTACAAAGGATTCCTTAACTTCATATTGCAACAAATGATGCCAAGGTCTAGAGCACTTCTGACTTATCAGGGTTTATTTTATTCGCTGTCTAAGAACAAAACTATAACATGTAAAAATTCATTGTTTTCTGGACTTTTTTGCCTTTATATTGTCTGATTATACATGCTTCTTAATACCTTGGTGGTAAAAACAGATATTAAAAATGAAAAAATATTAAATAAAATTAAAAGACTGAAGACAGAAAGAATAATAATATCAAACTGTTAAATACTTTTTTACAGCTTAAAAACACATCAGCAGGTGCCTGGGTGGCTCAGTCACTTAAGTGTCTGCCTTTGGTTCAGGTCAAGACCCCAGGGTCCTGGGATCAAGTCCTGCATTGGGCTCCCACTCAGCAAAGAGTCTGCTTCTGCCTCTGTACCTCCCCCTGCTCATGATCTCTGTCTCTCTCTATCTCTCTCTCAAATAAATAAATAAAATCTTTAAAGAAATAAAATAAATAAAAATACATCAGGACTCAGTTAATATTTACTAAACACCAGAGATGTGTCAAATGCTATAGTAGGTATCCAGTTTAGGGATAAAAGACACTATCTGCGTCTTCAAGGAGCTTATAATATGGGGAAGAGAGAGACAAGTAAATAATTGTAATACCAAATAATGAAGAGCCAACGGGAAATGCATGAGGCACTCTGAGGAGAGAGAAGAGATGGGAAACACAGAGGAAGTAAAAAAATAAAATAAAACAGAACTTGATCTATAGTATTAGGTCACGACAGTCTTTGACAACCCTTTAAACCTTTAAGCCCTTTAAAGAAGATATCTGGGGTGCCTGGGTGGCTCAGTGGGTTAAGCCTCTGCCTTCAGCTCAGGTCATGATCTCAGGGTCCTGGAATCAAGTCCCCCATCAGGCTCTCTGCTCGGCAGGGAGCCTGCTTCCTCCTCTCTCTCTGCCTGCCTCTCCGCCTACTTGTGATCTCTCTGTCAAATAAATAAATAAAATCTTTAAAGAAGATATCTGAACCTCAACAAGGTTAAGCAAACACCCAGCATCACACGTCAAGGGGCAGAGTTAGAAAGAGTCTTAAGCCAAAATGTCCTGAGTCCAAATTATGCATCATTTTCCAAAAGAGAGGTATTTTTGAAAACAGATATTAGAAGATAAACTACAGAAGAAACAATAAATATCAGTGTGATTTTGGGGGGTTTGTTTGTTTTACCAGGAGTTTTTTCTTTTCCTTGAACAGAGTAGCCAGTTGTCCTCTATGTATACACTCCTTACCCATTAGAAAAATGAAAGATAAAATACGCATGACTCCAGTTTGAGAGTGGGTATTCTGTAAAGGGAAAAACATATGGGAACTGACAGGTCGAAAGGTCCCTAGCTGAGCTGAAGCCCCAGATCAGCTTCACCAAGTCGGCCACAGGAAGGCACCTGGAGCAGGACCAGCCCCGGGTCAGCAGCAGGGGGCGTGCAGGCAGTGTGTGCTCCGGAAGCAGCCAGAACCACTCTCAGGGAGAGGAAGGAGCTCACATTCTTTATGTCCAAAGCTGCTTTGAAGTTTTGGACTAAAAAGAGAAGGAAAGTTCTTGCCTCTTTAAATAATAAGGCATAGAAGGATGAATTTTTTATCCCTAACTCTAAAACCAAATTTATTACCTTGCCTCTAACGAATGCCTCCTCCCAATTTCCAGCTGTAACCTAAGCACAGAACTTTCCTATCATTGTTTCATTAGCCCCTCAACCCCCGTACCCACGTTCCTCCACATTGATTCAGTTTCCCAGTGATGGAAACTCTGCCTCTTCCCCAATCCTCTTCCTACCCCAGGATTCCTGGCTGAAGTTCTCCTTAGGGGTTCCCCGGGACGCTAAACGGACTCTCTCACCAGCTCTCCGCCACTCTTTAGTAGCGACACTACTATACAGTGATGGGAATCGCTCTGGCTGGTTTGCAAACTCAAAAACCTTTAACCGCTCACTAGAAACAACTACAGATTCAAAACACTTCAAATCCAGCAACATTCAAGCTCCTAGCTACTGTTTTTTGTCTGTCTCTCCTGCACCATCTCTCATTACTCTCTCTCTCTCTCTCTTTTTTTAAGATTCTATTTATTTGACAGAGACGTAGTGAGGGAGGGAACACATGCAGGGAGAGTGGGAGAGGGAGCAGACTTCCTGCTGAGCAGGGAGCCTGAAGAGGGGGCTCGATCCCACGACCCTGGGATCATGACCTGAGCCAAAGGCAGACGCTTAATGACTGAGCCCCCCAGGCGCCCCCTCACTACTCTCTTGAACAGGCCCCATTCTACACCGAAATTCAAGCTCTGCATCCTTCCTCTGCACCTTGGCACTTATATTTGCTTTCCCTTGGAATACCCTCCTCTCCATCCTTCAAGGTCTAGTTCATAGGCTACCTTAAACTTTTCCTCCCTCACAGAAGTCATTTACCCCTCCCCTGACCTGACCTAGCACTGGTTTCAGGGGTCTGGCAGCCCATGTCACAAAAAGACCCGTGTCACAGTCAGTCACGTACAAAACGCGCCCTGTAGTCGCTCCTAAGGCAGAATCCAAGTTCTCCCGCTCGCTCTCCCACGACATTTGCCAAGAGCTGTAGTATCAACACTCACATCATGGCCAGTTTAAGGAGCTGCAGAGAAACATGCAAATCAGCTCTCAGGAGAACTGGTGGGAGCCGAGGAGCCATCCCAGCACACCACTACTGGTCCATCTCTGTGTAAAATGGGAAAAGTATACCTTTTCATGGGATTCTTGCGAAGACTAAATGACAAAGTAAAGGTACAGGACTTACACGGCCTGGTATGAAGTGAACACTCCACGCTAACGCTTCTGCTGTCGCTGCTTCTGCGATTCCTGCTGCTACCACGCTGTCATCACTGCCACCGGCGATGCCATAATGCCTACGCCTACTCCCACTACTACCAGTATTAATGGCAGTATTTCCCCCAATAAACTGTAAACTCTTTGAAGGAGGGAAAGAGAACATTTATTAAATGCCTACTGTTTTTCAAACACAAGGTTTTAACCATCTGCCAAATACCATGCTAAGAGCTTCATGTATATTTTCTCACTTAATTCTGACAATCACCCTGTGAGAGTCTATAATTATCTCCAGTCTGTAGACGACAAACAGACTGAAAGAGTTTAAGTCACTTGCTCAAGACTGCTCAGATAAGAGGTCCTAGGGCTGAAACTGAAACTCCACTTCGTTTGGCTTCATAAACCACTATTGATCAAGCATATTTGATGCTCAAATATTTATCAAGTTAATAAGTTGAGTCTTAATTTTAGACAGCTAACTGAGTTTTGCCAAAAACTCTTCTTCCTATGGATTAACCTTTATGGTCCAGGAAGGACTACAGAACTGTCCTGCTTTCCTAATGGTCTGTGCAAAGGCAAAGTTAAAGAGAAAACAGTAAGTAGCAATTATTTGCAACTTCTTTTGAGGAAGAACTTAAGCCAGAGAATTACTTAATTTAAAACACGTGCTTTTTTAAAACGAACAAGCACAAATTTAGTGCAATTATAAATGCCACATAAGACAAGAAATTAGTGAGCATGTGAGACAACTCCAAAAAATCAAAATTGATCATTCTAGTCTAACTGTAGTCAGAGAAATTGCCCATGGACTTAACTGTACTTTCATAAGCTTGATTAAAAGTGAAAACTAGAGGAAGCATAAAGTAGGTCAAAAACTTCCTGACTCCTTTAGGATTAGAACATGTACTAGATACTAAGTGTGCATGAAAAGATCCGTAAGAATCTATTTGCCATTCTTGGAAGATATGGAAAGGACAGGGCATCCTCAAATGGAAAAATTAATTACAATGGAAATGAAAGCAAGGAGGACTTGGGCATGAACTCTAGTGAAAAGATTTCTACAGTAGAAATGCCTTTGTTTATGACCTGAGCTGAGAGTTTACAGCTAGAGGGTCGGCATATATGTAGGATGCTGAGGTGGTTTTTATTAAGGGCCTGACCAGGTTTTTCAAAGCCAGGTCCTAATTATGTAACTCACACTTTCTCCCATTTTTTTTGTTCTACTCTTCTCACCCCCACGTGGACACACACACACACACACACACACACACACACCCTCATATAAAACCAGATACTGTGCCTAAACTCTTTGGTTCAACCACACTGTGCCTCCCCCTCAGCCACATCAGCCCCATGCTTCCATTTTTGAATTTCTTAAAAGCACTCCCTCTCATAAACTACTTTGGTTGTGGGAAAGAAAAGGAAAGGAGCAAGTGGTGAGAAAAGGAAGATTTCAGAGACGATATTAGAGGAGTGAACATTGTAACACCTGAACTTTTAGGCTCAGAATTTCCAGTTTTTGAGGAACCTGGAGAAGTGGGAATTCACAGAAATATAGGTAAGCAAAATTAGAATAAGCAAAAGCAATGGCCACCTTTTCTAAGAAATCTCCATGGAAATTAAATATGCTTTGGTTTTTCTTCTTCTGCTCAATTTTTTTAAAAAAGGCAATACCATAATTCCTCAATTTTAGACACCATCAATTTATAAACAGCCTCTTTGAGGGGTAGAGAAAGGAAATGTGACCACATTAAATGTACACACTGACTCTAAGCCATATTCATTGCAGAAATGCTAACTTTGGGGTTGGAGCAAATGTCATGAGGCAGGTCAAGCGTGGGGTAGGGGAGTGGAAGTGAGAGCACAACCCAAATCCAAGAAATCTAGTACCTGGACAACCTCCTCCAGCTCTGCCAAGGGTTGGTCGCCTCCATAAATAGGTAGCTTTGCGTAGGCTGGTACGTAGATGGCCACAAAAGAGAGATGAAGTTTCTACTCACTTAATGACTGGCTGCCCAGGAGGAAACTGAAGACGACACATCTGCAGTAAATGAAAAAGACTTCAGGTCAGAGAAGTGTCTCATCTTCCAGCATACAAAACCACAGTACACACCCTTTCCAAAACACACTCCCAGGGGCGGAGTCTGGTCAGTAGTACAGCCACACACATGCAGATTCAGGAACGCTGCAAGTCTGTTCACAGAAGCAATGAAAATATTTTCTTTATAGGATTCCCCAATGGGTATCTTGTTGTTTGTGAAATATACATATTCAAAGATATCCGTATCACATGAACTTTTCTCTCCAATTTATACCACAACCACTTGCTCTGTTCTCTCTGGGTTCTATATTCTGTACTGAAAGCTGCGACTCCTGAGTAAAGTGTGCTTGCTCATAGTTCTCAGGTGAGACCCCTGAATGAGAGGCAGGATAGCATGATGGTCCTGAGATGCTTTCTGACAGAATGCCGCTACACGTCCCGGTACGCAGTCACATCTCACCGCCATATCTAGGATCTTCACAAGGTTTCTTTTCTCTTTTTAAGTACATCTTTAAGGTTCTTTCTAGAAGTAAAAGTGATAAGAAGTTTGGCTACCCAAAACCACAACACCACTGTCTATATTTACCTCTTAAAGGCATGAGGTCATATCAAAAAATGAAAACACTTTCTTCCCTCCAGAGGGGGAGTCAGCAGCAGAGGCAGCTGACTTTCTGCTTCTAGAGAGATGTCATTTGAGCTTTACTGAGCAATACTTCTATTAACCATGAAAAGCTCAGGAAAATTGGAATAATCAAGAAAACAAATAAGAGGGAGACCATAAAAGCCCAGTTCATTTCAAGGAGAAAGCAGTAACATTCCCTTCCCCCTACATTTTAAATATCACAACGAATTTAAGTAATGAAATAAACAATTCACCAAGAGCACACTTTATCTACAACTTTAATTTCTTCCTACTGTGTTCATTACCAAGCTGTTTGCTTTCTTCAGGCAGGATGGGGAAAAAACTTTTAAAAGACTCATTTAACACAGAAGTCAATTTCCACTAATGTATTCTTTGTGTGGCATATGTGGTCTTCCAAAGCAGATCTATACATACAAATATACATATATTAGCCTCTTCCTTTACAAGAACAGCAGAAATTAGCCCACCTTCCAACAGATCATCGCCACTATTATCCCATAGGAAGAACATGAACATGAGAACCATATTTTTTGTAAGAATTGAAAACTGGTTAGTATTTCTGATAGAACTGACATCCTTTCACTTGTATAAACAGCTCTAATTGTGAAAAGAATAACCTAACTTTTGTAAGACCCAGATTTTGCTTTCTGAAAAGTTAGGCAGGGAGTATTTTTCATGCATTCTGCCCAGAGGAAGCAGGAATAAAGTGCTTTCCGCCAACTATAGCAATCAAGTCATTTAACACAAAGAGTTTACAGGTGCTGCGCGCTTTGGTATTTGATGTCTGGAAGGGGTTATATGAGAGGCACACCCAGGCCACCCGAGGTTTCACAGGATCACCAAGGGCTCCACAGGTCCTAAATGTCCAGAAGCTGCTCTGGTATGTGTTCAGCGAAATGGAAGAATGTGAGGACCTTGCACTCATGTGTAGGAGGCCAAAGTGGGCAGGAGAGTCAGATGAAAGCTCAGGCATCCGCACCACCTACAAAATATTCATCACAAAGATTCCAAAGAACACCTTTTTTTCTCAAGCTCTTCAGATCACACCGAGGTAAAGACAGGGACTTTTAATTGGCAAGAATGCACGTCTAGTTTATAAGAGATGAGAGAACATAAGGGACAGTATTTAAAACCCCCAAAATTTCCTCAAATCTCATTCTGTCCAGAAAATTGAGCCAGTATAAGCAGGAAAGGGGACATCTGCACACCCCCGCGCACAAACATGCCTGCACCTGAGCACTTAGAATCCGAAAGCAAGATTCTAAAACCAGCTAGAGAAAATACAAAATAGTCAAAAATAATACTTAGGCGGGGCACCTGGGTGGCTCAGTCAATTAAGCATCTGCCTTCAGCTCAGGTCATGATCCCAGAGTCTCGGGATTGAGCCCCCCATCGGGAAGTCTGCTTCTCCTTCTATCCTTCACCCTGCTCGTGCTCCCTTCTCACTCTCTCTCTAATAAATAAATAAAATCTTTTAAAAAGATAGTGCTTAGGCAAAATGTGCACATGTGAAACAGACATAAAAGGAAATATATTAAAGTATATACATTGAGTTCTAGCTTTAATAAATGCAACCCCAAAAAAGAATTTTTCTCTACAGAGTTTTCTAACAGCTAGTCCTTCATTAAGTTCCCTTATGTGGAAAAAAAAATAATTGTGGTTATTACAGAATTAGGCTAGGCCACAATCTAATACCCCACAGTACTTATCCCAAATGTAGAAATCTGTGAAATAATATATATACATTAAGCCCTTTCAGAATGTTGGTTCAAAAAGTGCCCACAAGATATGGTTCAGGCTTAGCTTCATCATTTCTTTTTTTTTTTAAGATTTTTTTTAAATTTATTTATTTGACAGACAGAGATCACAACTAAACAGAGAGGCAGGCAGAGAGAGAGGGAGAAGCAGGCTCCCTGCTGAGCAGAGAGCCTGATGTGGGGCTCAATCCCGGGACCCTGGGGTCATGACCTGAGCTGAAGGCAGAGGCTTTAACCCACTGAGTCACCCAGGCACCCCAGCTTCACCATTTCTAACACAACCCAGGCAAGCTCTCCTTAGGTGGTTTGCTCTAATGTCAGCTGGCTGGCACCTCAGTCATTTACAGAGTACATTCACCCTCGTTATCCTGGCGGAGAGATCCTCAGGTAGTCCTGTGAAGTAGGCAGGAGAATTATCCTTCCCTACTTACCTGGAGGAACCGAAGTTTATAGAATGAACAAGTAAGAGGTAATGAAAATAGAACCAGGGGGACAAACTGTGGAACACTCAGCCTAGTGCTCTCTGGGAAGTTATAGATGGGTTTGTGCCTTGCAACACATGGAATATTCCTCTTATGACCATCCATCACAGTATTCTGGTGATAGATTCTGGGGTCATGCCCTTTAGTCCACCTTTTAAGTCCCTAAAACAGCATAGCTGTTTCTCACCAACCTTTTTCATTAATCCATCTCCCTGGGTTAAGACTCCTTTCAAAATATCTCTTCTTAGACCAGCATCAAAGAAACATGAGCTCGGTTTCTGTCCATCAGTCCAAAGAGGAAAACTGCTAATACTTGGTAACCGACCTTCTAGCACACCACTGTTCTTCATTAACAAACACGTCACCCTAAATAAGGCACACCTAGCTTGCCTTTATTTAACAGTCAGGCTGAGTTTAAGAGCTAGAACTTGAGGCGCAGCCTCCCCTCAGGTTACAGAAATTCTATAGTCTCCCCCAGCTTGCCCCCTTTATCAGTTCTCACTGAAGTGATTTCTCACACAGAAATGAAATGGCATATTGTGTGAAATGATTATAAGATATCTTTTTTAATTCCTTTGTTCATTTCTATAGTGACTATTTGAGAGAATGCTAAAATGAGTTCTGATGGTGACAGGTAGAAGGTGGTAATTGAGGTGCCATCAATGCATTCATTTTAAACCACTTGTAGAAAGGGAGCATTATTTAGTTGCATGGGTCTGAAATCCCCAAACACACACATCTATTCTGAGACGATGACAGTTCTCCACATTAGCAGTGAGAATATTAAGCCCACAGAAGACATTTTGGTTGTTTCGACAGAGTGGTGGGAGTGCTATGCCATTTCATTACGCCCAGCCGAAGTAAAGGAAGAAAAGGTGGATGAGGTCATAGCCCAAGAGTGAGGTCACCAGCTAATCTGCCTTCATAGCAACAAAAGAAATTTGACTGATGAAAAGGTGTCCCCAGGGTAGAAGTCAACATCCCTTTGTCTAAATGAGTCTTTCAGATCAGGAAAGAAATGTGTCGGCTGGCCTCTCCTGACATGCCCACAGTAGCATGTGACTAAGGGCACTTTAAAGTCTGTTGTGAGTGATAGAATGATTAACTGACCATTCAAACCCTAGAAAGGTCACATTAGCTGCCCCTCTCAGTGCTTCAGAGCCAGAGCAGTAGACTGTGAAACTCAAATTCCACAAGGAACTCAGAGAATGATTAAAGTCAGAAGTGATCTGTGGCTGCTTATAAATGAAATCTGAGATTCCTAACGTTATCAATAACATGGGAAAGACATAAGATAATTGCGGGTGGCAAAAAAAGGCAGTTAGATTTGCTTTTGGCTTTTTAATGAGCCACGAAAAGCAGTTGGGCTAATGAAAATATTAGTTATTAGCTGTAAATTTTGGAAATGAATGTTGTTTTTAAAAGTTTAGGAGGCTGTCTGATCACAAATATTCCAAAGAGCACGCCATTAATTCAAGACAATCAATAATACAGCATAACCCTCCAGCTATGTTACCAATGAGAAGAAATTTATTCACCAGTTTTATTCCCACTGAAATCCATATCCAAAGGTTTGGGATTGATTATAGCAAGATAGGTTGTCTTCTTTTTATTAAAATATTATTTGTTACTCAAACATTTCTAAAGCAATAACATGTTATGACTCTTTAATTCGTTGAGTAGAGAACTGAATATTTACTGACATTTCTTGAAAACTTGCTATAAGCCCACAGGAGAGGATCTGACATCATCACAGTGTGTTCTCCTTAACTTGACAGGAAGTCAACTTCAAGCAGACTGACTCGAATCGAGATCTCCTTTGCGAAGCTTAAGCGTCCAGGAAACTGCATTGGTATTTTTTTACTTGGAAAATACTCGAGTTCCAGTGGCTGTACCATCCCGTACCTTGCTTTCTGAAAACCTGGCAAGCCCATGTGGACTTCTGGTAGAATGAGCAATGCAAAGAGCTGGGTGGGACTTGGCATGTCCTTGTACTTCTGGGGACTGATGGACCTTACGACCACCGTCCTCTCGGGCACACCAACACCACCAGGCAAATTAGAAGCACTTCTGTCAGAAAAGCCACAGTCACACTCGCGGACAAAGAGGAGCTGGGTCTGGAACCAGTTTTTTGTTCTGGAAGAATACACTGGAACTGATCCTTTGTATGTTGGCAAGGTAAGAATGGCCACACAGACAAATTACCAGGGTATCGAATATTGAAAGGGAGTACGAATATGAATTGAGTAAGAGAGGTCACCTAGCCTGTGTTTAAGTCCTGAGAACAATTTTAACTAGCCGTATGTTACTTGACAGTTAGCTGAAATCTAATTTTGGCTTTGTCAAATACCAGTCAGAAAAGGAAAGACTTCTCTCCTTGTCCAAGGCTCTGTTCTAAGTGGGAGAAAACAAGGAACTGGATTTTGGAGGAAAAGCCTGGGACCCTGCAAGAGCCATCAGAGTCCCAAAAGAGGCAGCAGCAGCAGCTGTGGGGAATAACAGAATGGGAAAGAAAGAAACAGGAAAATGCAAAGGGGGGAGTAGAGGGAGCTTTCCCTTTCTTTTTCTTTCTTTTTTTTTTTTTTTTTTTTAATTTTCCCACAGCATTTCCATAGGTATTGCCTGGAGCCTAATTTTAATGGGGGGGAAAAAAAAAGAATAAAACATTCTTCATTTCAGAAGATCCTAGCAAGTGCTTTAGAAAAGTTGGAGACAATCAATGAATATATTTATAAACTTTACACTCGAATTCCCTTGATTTATCTATCATCATTTCATTTTTAATCCAGGCTTTCTCCGGTGTTTACTTTATTTGGATGTTAATCAGAGACCATTTTGTGAAAGCAACCAAGTGAGAGAAAATGGGAAACAAGGACCTAATTAAAAAATAAATAATTCATTCAAATGATAACTTAAACAGTTGTTTAGCACAGAGGCTAAAAATGTGGGTTTCAGAGTCAAACACATGTGGGTTCAAAACCCAGCTTTGCCAATTGCTTCCAGAACAACTCTGGAAAAGACATGAAGCCCCATTAGCTTGTTTCCCCAAACATCAAACAGGGATAACAAAAGAACTAAAACTTCTCAAAGAGTTGCCTGCATAAGCTCTTTCCCCAACTCCTACCCACTTCTGAATTCAGATCTGACTTCTGTCCACTGCATTAAAGTCGTGTTTTCAGTGCTCCCAAGGACCCCCTACTACTAAATCTGGTGTTACATTTTACAGAACCACCCACCTCATGTGCTGCTGATCAGTCCCTCCTTCTTGAATCACTTTCTTCTCTCTGCCTCAAGACCTTCACAATCCCATTTTTCCCTCCTTCCTTCTCAGCCTCTTTGCGGCCCTCTTCCCTCCTCGTGACCACACCCATTGGTGGTCTGGCTGGTCAACTTTGCCCCGGGTGTCTTCTCTACCGACATTCATTCTCTGGATGGATTTGCCATCCCTATGGTTTTAAACACCACCTCTAAACCAGTGACTCCACAGCCTCCATCTCTGGCTCAGGCCACTTGTCCGGGCTTCAGACTCATAAACCTTATCGCAAATATGACAGTTCCACGTTTATGACTCAAAGCCCTCCCAAATGTAGCATATCTGGTAAGGAATTCTTGGTTTTCCTCCCAAACCTGCCCCCAGTCTTCCCTATGTTATTAGCACTGCCTGCCATCACTCTGTGGTCATTCTTCCCTTTCTCTTGCCCCCCCCCCAGTCTCTCTACCTGCCAATCATCAGTCCTCTGCTAAAATACATCCCAAATCCTTCATTTCTCCCACCCCCACTTCCACTGATCTCTCTCAGCTGGGCAAACACCTCGATCCCAACAAGTTTTCGCAATTCTACCCACACTTTCTTCTGATCCATTCTCCACACATAAGAGTCAGACCATGTCACTCTGCTTACATCCTTCAGTGTCCTCCCACTATACTCTGAATCACCAAGACTCCCCCCCACAGCTTCCAAAGCCATTCCTCTCTGCTCCAGCCTGCTTCTTGGCCTCCCACCACATCACAAGCCACTCTTTCTTTCCCTTCCTCGTGTGTTCCAGGGACATAGCCTTCTGGCATTTCCTACAACTTGCCAAGCTTTGCCTGATTGTTCTCCCATAATAAAATATTCTTCATCTGGCTTCTTTGGTGGTTGGCTTCTCCTCACTCTTTAGGACTCATTTTGAATCTAGGTCTTCCTAGACCATTCTCTAAGGTAGGCCCTTCTGTTAGACTCTCTCACAGTCACTATTTTTTTCAGAGCTCCAATCACAACCTACAATATCTAATTCATTGGTTTATTTATGAGTGCTGTCTGAAGCCTTGGACTAGACTGTAAGCTCAGGGAGGGCAAGGACAGTGCTCCCATTTTATCTCCAGGGCCTAACACAGCACCTGTCACATAGAAGAGGCTCAAAAAGATATTTAGTAAGTGGATACTTCATGGGGTGGTAAGGATTAAATAAGCTAACACATGTAAAGTGCTTAGCACAGGACCTGGTCCAGAGTAAGACCTTAATGATCATTAGTCTATAATGATAGTAGTGCCAGTGGCAGTAGTGGTAATAGTCGTAGATAGGGATATCATTATAGGAACTCAGCAACTCCTTAAAGCATGTAACCTAACACAGCTGCAAATCTCTTAGCCTCAAAATCTGTGACTTCTCTTTGATTTCTTCCTTTCCTTCCCTCCCTCCCTCATGCATAACCAGTCACCACATCCTGTCAATATTTCCTCGCCATTTTCTCTTAGATTCACCTCGTCCTCTCCAGGCTCTGTCATTACAGTGGTCCCTCTGCTCCTCATGATTAGATTAACTAAGCAGCCACTGCCCGTCTCCCTGTAGAGAGAATCTTCCCAGTCCTCCCCCAGGACTCGGGACATTCATCTCCTTGAAGCACCCTTTCCATCATGTCACTCCTCTGATTAAGAAAGCACTGTAGCTCCAATGCTTATCGGAACTCTTAGCATATAGTTCAAGGACTTGCAGAAAATGAGTCCTCCTCCCTTATCCAGCCCTCCCCTATGATTCTCGAATCTAGTCCTGATGCCATGCTGGTATCCTTACTGGCCCTGATAACATACCACATTTGTCCCTAACACAGACATGTACTCATTCTATTGCCCTGCCCAGGACACACTGTCACTGCCTCTCTGTTCAATCACATTCCAGTTTCTCGGGGCCTTAGTTTAAAAGCCATTTTCATCATGAACACATCTCCTATCTATTCAAAGACTTCTAGCTTCTATTTGTAAAATATTTCTTCCAACTAGACGTGCATGGCTACTGCTAAAATTTAAGAAATACATTTATTTGGGGACACCTGGGTGGCTCAGTTGATTAAGTGGCTGCGTTCCACTCAGGTCATGATCCCAGGGTCCTGGGACCAAGCCCTGCATTGGGCTCCCTGTTCCGCGGGGAGCCTGCTTCTCCCTCTCCCTCTCTGCCTGCTGCTCACCCTACTTATGCTCTCTCTGTCAAATAAATAAAAAAAAAATCTATAAAAAGATTTTAAAAAGCTCTCTCCTTTCCTATAAAAAGAAAGAAAGAAAAGAAAATACATTTGTATTTGTATTCAGTAATTGCTTGGTGTGCCTTGTACAACCTACAGCCCTCTTCCCTTTTCCCAAGGGTAGAAGCTGAGATGCCAAACTTAGCCTTTCCTAGGCTTCCCCAACACTGAGCACCCAGCACAGGGGTGAACATACGACACCACAGAAAGGCAAAAATTTGTACTGGGCTACCACAGGACTATGTGTCAGTCACAGTCACATAGAGCAGATCATTTAATCATGATAACAGTGCAGTGAGGTAAGTGTGATTCACCACTTTTAGATAATTAGCCTGTGAAAGACTATACTTCCAGGGCTCATTTCTATAGTCTGTTACTAGATAATTAGCCTGTGTAACGTGGTTCAGAGAGGTTATGCTTATTGTCTAAAAATACAAAGAAGGTAACAGAAAATCTGACACCGCAGCCACAGGCTTCTCTTTTCATTGCCCTGAGACTCAGCCCTGAGAAACACAATGAAAAGTTAATGGTGTTAGGGCACCAGGAATCTGACCAAGCCCAGCTGCTTCCTGATGTGGGGAACTTAGCTGTCTAGCACCCTCTCTCTTGTACTCATGATTAGTGCCCTCCCTTTGTTAACCACGCAACCCAGGACATCGAACCCCCGGGGCATCTCTACAGCCATCGTACCCAGCCAGCACTGAGCAGCCAGTGAAGTGGGGTCTGACCCCGCATTATATATTCACTTACCCAGGCACTTCCCCCCTTAGTTCTGAAAGAGAACTTATCCACCTTTCATTCCCTCTCTCCCAGGGGCATTTAGCTTGTCACCTTGAGCTCTGGAAGATGTCTGCTTAGAGAGCCTGCCTGAGTATTTGCTTATTTCAGAGGAGTAAGGCAACAATTATGAGCTGTAATTGCTATGGCCTTATAAAATCCACACTGGGCCTTCCAGGGACAAGACAGTGTCGAGCTAAAGCTAGATTATATTGACATATGCAAAGAGCGGGATGCAGAGAGTCTGTGCGTGGGCACGAAGCTGTGGTTCCAAGGCATGCTGAGGTTAACAGCTACACGGAAGCTGTCTAACCACCAAGTGTAAGCACTGCCGAGATCCTGGAATTGTACGAGGCACTATGAGAGATGATAAAAAAGACTGAAAATCACCCTTGTTTTTAAATATTAAATCAACTAAGATTTTTCATAATCTACCTGGACTTCGCACCATTCACTACTCCTTTGACTGAACATCTTATGATCTCCAGCATTATTAGGATAAGGAGGATATCCACCTGTCTTATTCTTTCTGGATTTGGGGAGGAAGAATGTTTTCTCAATATGTACCTAACCATGTGTTGCCAACTCCATTCCAGAAGCCCCTTACCTTCCTCTGAAGAGCTGGTACTCAGTCAGCATTAGCAGAATTTAATACGAACAGATTATAAAACACATTTTTATTACACTGCCAATTTGCTGAGTGACGTAAGGAAAAGCTATCAATGCCTCGCGTTTGCAGTGGTCATAACCAGATGTGTATTCTATGGCTGGCAAACCCTAATGCTAAACACACATTACCATGCTAGTTCCTCAGCTAGAGTCTCTCAGTTCTGTATTCACCTTTCCATACAACCCGCAGCAACGTCAGTCAGGGCGGGGACTCTGCAAGTCACAGTTTCTCCTTTTTGGACCAGCACCCCATTGGGTTCCGACAGTAGAATGTACTAAAGGGAGAATCAGAGGCAGGAGGAGGGAGAAGGGACTTGTTCCTGCTACCCAGCCAACAGGTGCTTCCAGTTCCCGGATCCTCCCCACACGCCCAACACCAGCCTCATCACAGCCACTCAGAAAGCGCAGCACACCAGGATGGCAGCCCCTCCTCAGAAATGTGGGTCTGAAGTCTGAAAGAAGTGGGTGCTGGGGACACCTCCTCCATGCTCCTGAAGCTCCAACCCCAGGTGACAGCACTCCCTCTTCGAAGGCCTCAGGTCCAGCCTTCTCCAAACATCTAGATTCCAGGAGCCCAACTGCTGCTCTCTGCCCCCAGCCAGAGGGACACTAGCTGTTTCCTAGAGCTACTAACCCTCCAAAACCTCAGTGTTCCCTTTTGCCTTTCTAATTCTCCACATTAAATTTGCTCTACTAAAATAACTGGTCTAGGTTTTGTTCCCTGACTGGATCCTGAAATGATACAATTATATTCCTAAGAAAGCAGTTTTGTATAAGCAAACTCTGGTCCCTTTCATACTTGGTCCCCATTTGTTCCTGTTCATAAAAGGGTCATCATGCTTCTCTGTGGATGTCCTCTCACCCCCTCCTCCCTCCCTTCTCTCAAGGGCTCACAAACACACACCCAGAAGCTACCTGAAAGATGCTGCTAGCTCTTTTAAAACAAAGGTGACGTTTCACAAAAAACTTTAACCCTAATCCTATATACCCTACATCACTCATTCCGACAATTTTATTGAGCCCTTGTTACATGTGAGAATCCACACGAAAATGAAAGCCACATGAGGTTCCTACCTTCAAGGAACTTACCATCCAGAGAATTCCTCAAATTCTTCTCCCAATACAGACAAAAAAAAAAAAAAAAAAAAAAAAAACCCAAAAGATAACAGATCTGATGTTTGGCCCAGACTCTACTGACATCAGCCAGCTGGATGGCTCCCAAGGAACCTGAACCTCTACAGCAGCAATGATTTTAGCCTTCTGTTACTTACTAAGCACACTCCATATGCAGAATACTCACTTAAGTTTGGCCTGTGATAACAGCAAGTATGCTTAGTTTTTTTTTAAGGACCACAGGACAAAACTTTTTAGATAATAAGTAGAATACCTCAAAACAATCCTGGGTCCTTGATGTCAACTTCTATTCTTTTTTCTTCCACCTAAATAATCTGCCATGCCCTAGATGAACCTATTGCCAGATTACATGTCTTCATATGCCAATACACATCATTTTTAAAATTATGTTATGCTAGTCACAATACATCATTAGTTCTTGATGCAGTGTTCCATGATTCATTGTCTGCGTATAACACCCAGTGCTCCATGCAATCCATGCCCTCCTTAATACCCATCACCAGGCTCACCCAGACCCCTCACCCCACTCCCTTCTAGAACCCTCAGTTTATTTCCCAGAGTCCAGAGTCTCTCATGGTTTGTCTGCCACTCCAATTTCTCCCCCTTCATTTTTCCCTTCCTTCTTCTAATGTTCTCCATGCTATTCCTTATGTTCCACAAATAAGTGAAACCATATCATAATTGACTTTCTCTGTTTGACTTTTTCCACTTAGCACACTCTCCTCCCGTCCCATCCATGTTGATGCAAAAGTTGGGTGTTCATCCTTTCTGATGGCTAAGTAATATTCCATTGTGTATATGGACCACATCTTTTCTATCCATTCGGGCATCTTGGATCTTTCCACATTTTGAGTATTGTAGACATTGCTGTTATGAACACTGGGGTGCATATGGCCCTTCTTTCCACTTCATCTGTATCTTGGGGGTAAATACCCAGTAGCGCAACTGCAAGGTCATAGGGTAGCTCCATTTTTAATTTTTTGAGGAACCTCCACACTGTTTTCCAAAGTGGCTGCACCAATTTGCATTCCTAGCAACGCTGTAAGAAGGTTCCCCTTTCCCCACGACTTTTCCAACATTTATTGTTTCTTGCCTTGAAGATTTTTGCCATTCTACCTGGTGTAAGGTGGTATCTCAATGTGGTTCTGATTTGAATCTCTCTGATGACTAACGGCAATGAACACTTTTTTCATGTGTCTGCTAGCCATTTCTATTTCTTCTTTGGAGAAGTGTCTGCTCATATCTTCTGCCCATTTTTTGACTTATCTGTTTTTTGGGTGTTGAGTTTGAGAAATTCTTTATAGATCTTGGATATCAGCCCTTCATCTGTAGTGTCATTTGCGAATATCTTCTCCCATTCCGTGGGTTGCCTCTTTGTTTTTGTTGACTGTTTCCTTTGCTGTGCAGAAGATTTAATCTTGATGAACTCCCAAAAGTTCATTTTCGCTTTTGTTTCCTTTGCCTTTGGAGATGTGTCTTGAAAGAAGTTGCTGTGGCTGATGTTGAAGAGGTCACTGCCTATGTTCTCCTCTAGAATTCTGATGGATTCCTGTCTCACACTGAGATCTTCCATCCATTTAGAGGTTATCTTTGTGTATGGTGTAAGAGAATGGTCCAGTTTCATTCTTCTGTATACAGCTGTCCAATTTCCCCAGCACCATTTATTGAAGAAACTTTTTTCCCACAGGATATTTTTTCCTGCTTTGTTGAAGATTAGTTGACCACAGAGTTGAGAGTCCATATCTGAGCTCTCTATTCTGTTCCACTGGTCTATGTGTCTGTTTTCATGCCAGTACCATGCTGTCTTGGTGATCACAGCTTTGTAATATAGCTTGAAGACTAGGGCACCGGGGTGCCTCAGTTGGTTGAGCACCCGACTCTTGGTTTTGGCTCAGGTCATGATCTCATGGGTCGTGAGATTGAGTCCTGCTGGCTCCAAGCTCAGCGAGGGAGTCTGTTTGAGATTCTCTCCCTCTGTTCCCTATCCCCTCTGCACACCCTCTACCTCTCTCTCACAAGTAAATCAATAAATCCTAAAAAAAAAAAAAAAAAAAAAAATTCCTGAGATTCTTCTCCTCCTCCTCCAAACCCCATTCCTTTGCCTGGAAGCACAGTTCCAGATGGAATGGATTTTCATTTCTTTATGACCAGGTTCCAATAAAATGGCTTTCTATTCTACACAATGAGAGCTGAGCACCTCTGGTTTTTTTAATTGCATAAATAGAAGATTTGGATTGCGAGAAATAATAATACTGTATATGCAATGAGGAAATGTGAGAATTTCATACTCTAAATAGAATTCTCTAAGTAGAAAGAAAATTCCTCGGCTATTTTTTTCGGCCAGTGTTATTCTATTTGCCCTCTCTAGATAAGACGCAGCTGAATTCCTCTCGGCGGCAAAATCACTGCCTATGTGATCTGGCCAGGAGTCAGTCTGAAATCAACTCAAAGCTAGCCTCAACCTCCAAACCCATCCTTGTCCGAGGATGTTGTGAATACATTTTCAGGTGTCCTCTTGGTGTCTGTGCCATTTCATCCTCAGAGTAACACCGTCCTAGCCATGCTTCAGGCAGCCTTCTGCACCTTTCCCCGTTAGACTATGAATAATAAAAAAGCCAAAGGTTGTTTGTGCCGCCTCTGCTACACTCCTGAAGGCTTGAAGGGAGCAGAGAAGAGCTGGGCATGTTAATACCCTTTTCTCTATGCATATCGCCATCATTATTACCATCATCATAATCGGCCCCATTTATAGCATTCCTATTATGGGAAAGACGCTGGGCTAGGTGCTTTACATACATTAATTTCTAATGATCCCAACAACCCTTCAAAGTAAGTATTACTGGTGCTCTCCACATTTATAATATTAGAAATTTGAGAGTAATAAACATTCACTACTTTGTCCAAGTCCCTCAGCTTATAACTGACATTATGTTTTAGGCCAGATATATCTGTCTCCAGTAGCCTAAAGCTAAAACTGGTTGTCTATTTTATAAACTAAATCTATGAACCATACAAAGTGCTAAAACCCACTTTAGAGAGAGACTGTTACTTATATGATAACACAAACCTTCAGAATTCTTGCCATAGAATGTTATCTGTAATTAGAGATGCAGAAATGTATTTCTAGGCCTAGTATGAAAATAGTGCCCTGGACTCCTTTTGAGAGTGCCTTATTCATTACAAAGTAATCCAGGAGATAACATAGTTGGATGGGCAGATAAAAGCATGTCCCTAACTCAACTATCCACATATAGATTTGAGTGATTCAATTACAAGCCCAGGAACTGGTCCCACCAAAGAGAGATACACTAATGCAAATACCAACAACCAGCTGTTAAATCCATTCTGATACCCAGAACACAGGCATGCACACATAGTCCTATTGAATGAAATTACTGAATCAGGACTGCAGAATCAGAGTTGCAGGAGTCCCTGGAGGTCATTTACAATTTCCAGGACAGTGGCCATAGCCTATTTATTAATCAGTCCATCAGTTTTTCAGGCAACTTGAATCATCACAAGGTTTTTGAAACTCCAAAACTTAGTTTATGTCAAATACTTATTTTAAAATGTTAGGTTTGTCCACTTTTTTTTCTTAAGTGGAAATGCCAGGCTCCTCCTTATTAGACTTGCTCTTACTCTCATGTTGGGGGCCTACACTTCCCAGAACTCCTGTTTTCCATATTTCTCAGGGAAAGGAACCTAAAAATACAGTAGTACATTCAGGATACTGAATGTGATGTGGAAAGAATTTTACTTATTCATCAATCTATATTTGGTCTTTGATACAATCACGTTCAATGTATATTAATTCTTTGTAGACCAACAATTTAAATGTTTGGGTGAAAGAAATTCTTCCTGTTTGAAAGAAAGTCATGTTTGGATCAAACTGAAAATCAATTAATTTCCACCACCTCTTCATATGCATAATGAGATTCTGGGGTTTGTTTGTTTTTTTTTTTCTTAGCTTCATTCAGACATGGACAGGGGAGATGGATCCATCAAATACATCCTCTCAGGAGAAGGTGCAGGTGTCGTGTTTACCATCGACGACACCACTGGAGACATCCATGCCATTCAGAGGCTTGATCGAGAGGAAAGGGCCCAGTACACTTTAAGGGCTCAAGCCCTAGACAGGCGGACTGGCAGACCAATGGAGCCAGAGTCAGAGTTCATCATCAAAATCCAAGACATCAATGACAATGAGCCCAAGTTCCTGGATGGACCTTATGTCGCCACTGTGCCAGAAATGTCACCAGTGGGTAAGGTGGAGAGTCACTGATTCTCACAGAGAGCAGTTCTTCTACAGAAGATCCTCCTCTCTATACACAGAGAGAATGTGCAAAACAGCTCACAAATTCTAAAACTGGACCAAAAATGACAACCAAGTCCCTAGGCAGAAAACTACTTAGACAGTGAAATCAGCCACAGTAAAAAATAATAGTAACAATAAGCTTAGAATTATTATTCAGTTCTGATTCTTAAAAGATAGAGGGTAGACAGATAAATGTTTGATTCATAAGGAAGAAGCATTTTGGTATTATCAAAAAAGCAATGAAGAACCCAAAGACTGTGTTGTTCTTACTGGTTACTAAGAATTTAAAACACAAATTAACTCCTGTCTCACTAGAGAGGCACAAGTTAGGAGCTATGGAAGTGTGACCTCAAAAAGGGTTCTCCCGAGGAAGCAAACATAACAATTGCAAATGCGTTAAGATTGCCTATTCAGCACTGCTTCCAGCCTTTAGCAATTCAACTTGAACAGGTTTCCACCATCTCTCTTCCTCAGGGACCTCTGTTATCCAGGTGACAGCCACAGATGCTGATGATCCAACCTACGGCAACAGTGCCCGGGTAGTGTACAGCATTCTCCAGGGCCAGCCATATTTTTCCGTGGACTCCAAAACAGGTATGTGATGCAATGTCATCAGAGCTGGTTGCTTTATTCCCTAATTCATAACTGCTACTTATGATAAACCCAACTCTCCTTTTCCAGGACTCTATAGGGACTGTATTAATGAAAGAAGATTGTTACAAGCTTTAGGATTAAGACAGCAAACAACCACTGCCCTGGTGGGTAAAAGCAGCACTATGTCTAGACAGTGTATGGAGTCTGACTGGAGAGGCCAAAAGGCCTGCCTACACAAAGAGACATCCTCACTAGCCTTCAGTAACTCCTACAGCTGAATTTATTCCCAGGGATTGTCTTTTATCACTCCAAGGAGACCTGAGAGGATTGACACATTAACCTAGGCTCACTAGAGAACTAGGATCATTGATTTTGAAACTATGAAGAGCCTTAGGGGAACCATCCAGTCCAGTACCGGTCACTTAACAAGTAAGGAAATTGGGAACTGAGACCTAACAAAGTGCTTCTATCTGCAGATATGTCCCCTGACTTTTGGTCTGATGCTCTTCCCACTGAACCACCCTGTACTAAGTAGAGAACATGGCCAGAATAAGGGGATGCCAGGACACAAAGATTTTGCTGAGGGAGGAAAGAGCGCAGAACATGGGATGTGGCCCCTAAAAAGGCAAGTGCTGAGTGGGAAGCTCTCACAGGGAGGACAACTAAAAGAACTGGATGTGTAAGAAGGAATGTGGCAACAAAGGACAGACAGACAGAAGTCTGGTTGCGGTTTTTTGTTTTTGTTGTTTCTTTCAATTTTACCTGAAAGCTTTGACTACAGAATTTATGTTTTTATCATTATTATCCTGCTTGTGCCAAGCTTTCTTCCTTGTAAAATACTTTCATAGACATTACCATATTTGAGCCTCCCATTATTCTTGTGAACCTGTGAAATACATGGCAGTACTGTTATTCCCGTTCTACATACAGGAAAACTGAAGACCTAAGAATAATTAACAAGGAACTTGAGTAAAAAAACAGTCTCAGAGGTAAAGTAAATGGTTAACACTCAAAGTCACCTCTCCATTTGAAAGAGAAAAAATACATTTCTACTAGCAACCTGATAGAATTTTTTTTTCCAAAAGTCCTAAGGGGAACCAGGCATTCAGAAAATTATATCATAAAAGCAGAAAGTGAGGGAGTATAAATTAGGAGGAGGAAAGAAGAAAAGGTTGCAGTGAGGGACTTCTATAAAACAGTAACTTTAACAATTCTACAGAGGGGGAGGGAAAGTGGAGGAATGCCCACAGGGAAGAAAAATACAGACAGGAAGAGGGTAATGTGTCCTTTATATCCTAAGAGGAAACTTACATTATTTTGACAGCTCCCAGGGGGCATCTTTAGTGTTAAGGTCAAAAATACATGAAAAAATAGTTATTGCTGTGCCCATAGGGCATTTAAAAAAAAGAAAATGCTGCATATTTCACTTCAGAATGTTGTTACTATAATGCAATATATACACTCCAGGAGTATAGTGGAGACAGGTTTGTGGTTCCCAATCTCTCTTCTTTGCATGCAAAAGGTCTATTTAGCCAAGGGTCACACTGTAAACTTGCAGTAAACAAGCCTTTAATCTTTGCCTAGAGTGTAGAGAAGTCAACTTTTCTACATAGCAGGGCTAAAAGGGAGATAAAACATTATAGCACACCCTTGGCAGTATCAAAACAACACATTTCCCTGGATTTTGATTTAGACCCCTCTTCTTAAATGAAACTGTATCATCACAGTGTGATGCCGCTACTTACTGTCTGGGGGAGTTCATCCCTTATGCATGTTAAAAATGAACAACTCAACAGAGCATCTTTCATGTCCCAGCTCCTGGAAACCAATGATACACATAGGTAAGCAGAACAAAACTAAAGGCATATATAACAAAAGGACAATCAAATTAGAATTCCAACCCTGCTTACAGGTATTGGGGAGACAGGGAAAAGGAGACTGGGAGTGAGCTGCTCAAGAAAAGTGATTCACACTACAAGGGCTCTTGGCGCTAGAGAAAGTGCAGGCTGAAAGAGAATTATCTAAAATCACAGATTTGCAGACAGACGAGGCTGTGTTTTACGGGACCCAAAGCCCCAGTTTTCTTTGGTACAACAGAGACCCTTGAAATTGGCCCGGACTGCTAGTCCCTAACTCTGTTCGAGAACCGCTGCTGCCACCTCCTGTTCTCTCCTTGCAATGTCGCCAAAGGAAGTGGGCCCTAAGCTCTTCCTCCTAGGATAGTGTCGTCTCACCATTTGTTTAAGCACAGTGCTCTTTCGAAGCCAGAATTCTGACTTAAGTTTAATAAAATACAGATGATTTGCATCTAGACTCTAAATACTAACAATCCACAAGGGAGAAACCTGAAAGCCAACCTTAAACACTGGATGTGTGGATTTGTTTTTAAAAGCAGTCTTTTCTCTCCTGCAGGTGTAATTAGGACAGCACTCATGAACATGGACCGAGAAGCCAAAGAATACTATGAAGTGATTATCCAAGCCAAGGACATGGGAGGGCAGCTTGGAGGACTAGCTGGGACCACAACAGTCAACATCACTCTCTTGGATGTCAATGATAACCCACCCCGCTTTCCACAGAGTGAGTACCTAACCGGTTAGAGTAAAGATCTCAGGCCAGAGGGAGGCACCTATTACAGAAGAGGAAGAAAAAGCCCAGCCTGAGTTCCTCTTAAAGTTCAATTATCCATGGGTTCCCTTCCTACATTTATTATTCAATTCTCACGTCACCATTTCCCTTCTGGGTCCCAACATCCCCTAGCACAGAGCCAATGTTTCCCACTTCTTTCATTACCGCCACTCTCTGGAGCTCTTGTATACTTTTTTTTTTCTTGATTTGCACACCCTGCACTCCACCCCATAAAATGAAATACTAAGGAAAAATATTTTGTCGGGTACGGCTGAACTTTAGAGAGCCACAAACCACTGTAGCATCTAAGATTTTTGTTCCTATCTCCCCCTTCCCCAAACTGATGTTTGCCCCCTAGGACACAATACTGCCCTGTTGAGAACACACACACAGAAAATAACCCAAACTGAAGGTCAACACAGAGGCGCCCATCTGACTCCCTTAGCCAGTCAATTCACAAGAGTACCAACCACCTGCTTTCCAATGGCACTGGGCACGAGGGATACAAGATGCTTGAAACTCAGTCCCTGCCCCTGTGAAGCTTAAGATCCAGCTAGGGAGTACATACTCTACACTCATCAAAAGTTAACCAAAAAGTAGCATTTGCTGTGCCACTTGAGTAGTGCAGAATGAAACTTTCACAATAAACTAAGATGAATGAAGGCTTCATTGAAGGATAATACTGCAACAGGGACTCAAAAATATAAAAGATTTAAATAGGAAGAAAGAAAAACATTCCAGAAGGGGGAAGCCACTCATTCACTCAAAAAATATTTGCTTCAGGCACCATCTAGGTATGGCATATAGAACAGTGTACAAAACAAACAAAATCTCTGCTCTCCGAGAGCTCATTCCAATAGAACCTGAATGTAAAGAAAAAATATGTATCTACAGTATAAAGACCTGGAAGTAAAGTAGCAAATGTGATTTAATGTTCAAAGACTCCCTAAAAATGGAGACCTGCTCTTTAGTGTTTTAAATGTGTTATATTTCTAAATATTTCTATATTCTAGATGTGTTATATTTCTAAAGGAAGTCACCGAAAAGTTTCTGAGCAAGACAGAGACCTAAAGGAAAGCTAATCTGAGAGCCATGTACAGATGGGTTGGCAGGAGTGGAAACTAGAAGCCAGGAAATCCATCAGGGAGGCTTTTAGAATGTTCGAGATTTGAAATGATAAGCACTTAAGGAAATAGCAGAAAGAGTGCAGTGGGACAAGTAAGAAAACATGGGTTTCTGCCTCCTGATTTCTTGGCTGAAGGAACCACAGCAGAGGGTGGAGTCAAAGGTAACTATGATGTTTGAAGTCTGGGTGACAGGGAGTAGAACTGTAGCACTGATAGAAACAGAGGATGCATAATGGAACTGACGGCAGGGAAGGAGGAAGACAAACTCAGATTTGAATATGAAGTCACAGCAGGACAATCTGACTGAATGGCCTTAAGGAAGGTGGAAACAGAGAGCTATACCTGTGGAATGGAGCCCAGGAATGGAGACGTGAATCTGAGAATCAGAAGCCTGAAGGGAGCAGTCGGAGAAATGAGGATAGCAGACACAATTTCATGTGGAAGACCTGACCAGGAAAACCAGGTTTTAAAAAAAAAAAAAAAAAAAAAAAAAGAAGAAGGAAAGAAAGAAAAGACACTAAACACAGAATCAAGCCAGACTTTTGGCTGAGCATCTACACTCTGAGTCAGCCAGACCAAGTGAGTCATCTCTTTTAGCTCCATAAAGACAGGAAGGAAATTCAAACATCCTCATACAACTGCATACACAGAGACCCCACGACGTTTCATAAAACAAAAAGGCAGAAGACTAGGTACGTATTTCACAAGTGGTGCGACCAAGTCGCTACTAAGTTGATGAGTTCTCCAGGACAGCAGGGCATCACAGAACAGCTTGTGAAATGCCACACGGACTGATTTCTTCCTTTGTGTACGTTTATTACTTCATGAATGGCTCACACTGCACACACTGCACACTACAGATTCCTGAATATCCCTGAATTACCCTATTTGGCTTTTTAAATTTGACACTCGACAGTACCTCTGATGAAGACAGAAAGAGCAAAAGCAGCAAGTTATTACATAGCTCGTAGGTATGTGGATTTAGACAAACTGCAGGAAAGTCATACCACCCCAGACATGACAACTTTACAACCGCATAACACAATGCTACCCAGGGTTTTAGTCCTGCTCCACAAACCAACATCTTAACATCCATTCTAAAGCAAACATTTTGAGTTACCACTTTTTCAAGATAATGGGGAATCTAGCATAGAGCAGAAGGACTGTGCTGCACAGAAGATGAAATGTAAATGGATAAAAGTAATCTGCCTGCAAGCATTCTTTGCACGTCATCTCTGCTTCCCCTAAAATCGTAATTATTTTTGGACTTTTAAAAAATTGTCTTTATCTCACCATTAAATATCTCCCCATCTGTTTGTTAAAACAAAGTTTAACTGATCTCACTATTCCACAAACCTACCTTGGATAAACTCTCTGCTTTACTATCTTCTGATTGCTTATTTTAAAAATTCAATTTTCCTCCCTTTCTATAAATATTAACATAACTGATCATGGGATGTCGGCAAAATGACACTCCTACTATTTATATTGAACAAGCTTAGTTACCTTTAACTGAACCAAATTTAATGGAATATCAAGATCTCAGCTCTAATACAGTGCATCACATGTAGAAATTTTATGTATATGCTTTTTTAAATACAGAACACATAGCTTTCCTGGTGTGGGGAAGACACTTGTTTATTTTTCCTAAAAGTTCTATAATAACAAAGTCTAATCCATCAACAATTTTGGAAGAGAATAGAAAGAGATTATGAAATCCAAGTGCCTGCCAGCTTAGTACAGACATTAGCAATTTCCTGGCTCGTATTTGCCAAGAACAGGCATTATTTCTTCTCCTGTGTAAGGGAGGGTGCTGTGAGCTGGTTGGGTGCTGTCAACCTCCCCAAATCTTCATGAAACTCAAGCCCTCACCCCAGGCTTCCCTGTAGCTTGCAATACACATTAGAACAAAAGAGACCATGAACATATTGAAAATATGATTATGTGATTTTCTCTATTATTTAGTCAGTCACATTTTGTTTGACAAAATAATGAAGAATGTCAAAAAGTTGAGCCCCAGAGAAGGTACGGGAGTAAAGACACAACTCTAAATTTAATTGTGAAGCTGAGAAGGAGGACGTTACCAACTCTGAGATTCTTATATTTTGTGAGAACTTTCAGGGTATTCTGTTCTGGAACAAGAGAATAAGAAACAACAGAGATTTCCACTGGGCAGAAGCAAGTGCGAGGACATACAGACGCACCACACATGGAACTGGAGGGAACTTGCTCTCTGTAGCTATTCCTCCTTTACAGATCACTGATGGCCATTGAATTTGGGGAGGTGGGCGCAGAGATGAAAACTCTATACACTGGCTTGGCCGCAAAGGAAAATGTGGGCATTTCAAGTCTAAACAGAATAAATATGTACTTTGCAATCACAATGTTTTTTCTTTCTCAGAATGAATTAACATTTGGGGAGATAGTTCACTAGGAGGGACTGAAAGATTGGAAAGCAAGGTAATTCCTTCCACGCTGAAGGTGGATTCATTGAGATAAGAAATATTTTTGTTTTTATTTTGTCCTATTCTTAGGATTGGTCACACCTTTTTGGCCCATCCTTATCAAACATCCAGTACAGGCTAAGACCTCATACTATCTGCTCAGCCTCTTCCGATCTCAGTTTTTCTTCGGTAAAACTCGAGTTTTAATTCTTGAACCAGGAGAAAGACGTCTGTTCCAGCAGGCCTGATATGATTTGACACTGCCGAGGCATTTTCTATAGCAACAGATTACAAGAATGCATGTTCTGACCTTTCTCCACAGAACATTATCAGATGAGTGTGCTGGAATCGGCTCCAGTCAGCGCCACTGTGGGTAGAGTGTTTGCCAAGGACTTGGATGAAGGAATCAATGCCGAGATGAAATACACCATTGTGGATGGAGATGGTGCAGATGCCTTTGACATTAACACAGATCCCAATTTCCAAGTTGGCATCATAACTGTGAAGAAGGTAATCCAACTCCTCTTTCCAAATCATGTTAATGGAGGCTTTGAATATATATGAGATGTTAGTAAGGACTGTTGTACTATTAATACACATTGTTTCAAATCCTTTGATAAACATTCTTTCCACTCCTTTAAAAAAAAAAACAAAACTCTCACTTCTTTTGCTTACATGTAAAACTGGCTGTGTCATCATTTTACAAAGAGGGTATCATGTCATAATAAAAATATAAATATGTCCTTTCTCCTAGCTCACTACTTAACCACTTAAAAAATTATTGTAGCTTAATTCACTAATGATGTTAATGACTTAATCAATATTTGCAGTTGAACAACAGTCATTTTTTACTGTAATATACCATAAATAACAATAAAGCAAGCTATAATATTTATGAATCAATAAATAACACAAAGATTTTTTAATTGCTACTATAAGATCCATAGATGCTAATTAGACTTGGAAAAGCTTCATCAAACATAGCTGCTGGGTAGTATTATCACTTGAAACTCCTTTGCTTCATAAATTACCAAGTTTTTTTAATGTAAGCTATCAATTTTTTGGTGGCATAAAGCACATATGGATATACTGGTATGGAAGATAAAACCTTAAAAAATTGAAGTTTTAATATCCTAGTAAGTACATATGTGATGAACTTTAAAAACTCATTGATTTAATCTTCTTTCTCTATTTTAAATATATCTAAAAACCCAAGGTATGTTAAATTATTTATTCAACAAATACTTGTTGAGTGTCTCCCTATGTGCCATGTATTATTCTAGGCATTTAATGTAGAGAGTAAATAAAATAACCAAAAATATCTGCCTTCATGGAGCTTACATTCTAATAAAGGGAAGAAGACAATGAAAATAGCAAGTAAATCAACAAATTAATATACCAGAAAGTGTTAAGTGCTACAGTGGGGAGGGGTAAAACAGAACAAAAGTGATCATCAGAAAAGCCAACATGACTTCAAATTTTAAACTGGGTGCTTGGGATTAGCTTCACAGAGAAGTGACATTTATACAAAGATTTAAAGTGGGTAGAGTCACAGCACAGAGCTGGGCAGGCTGACAATGCAGAACCTTGGGAGGTGCCCTACAAACGACTTTCAGTGAGAACTACACATGCAGCCCTGAAGACAAGGGAAGGGGCTCAGAGATACTGTGGAAAAGTGTTCCAGGCAAAGGGACAACCGGTGCCAAGGCCCAGAGATGGGTCTCTGCCTAGTTTGTTTCAAAAGCAACAAGGGGGTTGATAAGGCTAAGTGGAGGGGAAGACCCACAGATGAAAAAATTCAGAGAAGTAACAAAGGAGCCAAACTGCATAGGACCTTATGGGCTGCTGTTAAGTACTTTTTCCTCTGAGTAAACCAGGGAAGAACTGGAGGGCTTTAAAATCTGAGTGGATAAGTCCGTTAAGCATCTAACTCCTGATTTTGGCTCAGGTCATGATCTCAAGGTTGTGAGATCGAGCCCCACATTCAGCAGGGAGTCGGTTTCTCTCCCTCTCCCTTTGCCCTTCCCCCCATTCATGCTCTGGCAATCTCTCTCCCTCCATAAAATAAATAAATCTTTAAAAAATAAAACATACAACATAACTGGACTTTCTTTATAATTACTCTGTCGGCTGTGTTGAGAAAAGACCATAAAAGGGGAGCAAGCATGGGAACAGGCACACCAGCTGAGACTATTGCAATCATCTAGGTAGATGACGGTGGCGTGGCCTAGGGTAGTAGGAATGGAGATAGTGAGAAGCAATCATAATCTAGATATATTGTGAAAGTAGAGTCAAGGGGATTTCCGAACAGATTGAATGAGGACATGAAAGAGAGGTGAACTGAGCAACCAGAAGAGAGCTGTCTCTGAGATGGGAGTCTGCAGGTGGCAAATAATGGGAGTAAGTTCGGGACATGCTACCCCAGTGGAGATGTGCAGCAGCCGCTGGTTATAGGAGTGTGGAGCATGGAGAAGAGTTCTGAGTTGGAAATAGAAATTTGGGAGTCATAAGCATATAAACGGTACTTAAAGCAAATACAAGAAAATGACATTCCAAGGGCCTGAGCACAGATGGAGAAGACAGTGACATGAGCCCCACAGCACCCCAACATGAAGAGGTCAGAGAGAAGAGCAAAGGACAGCAGGGAGACTGAGAAGGAGAGATCAGGGAAACAGGAAGAGAATTAAGGGAGTGTAGTGTTCTGGAAGGCATGAAAAACCATCTCCAGGAGAAGGGAAAGACAAATGCTATTGAAATTCTTATGAGACCATTGAAAACTGACCACAAACTTTAGGAACATGGAGATCACTGATGATCATGATGAAAGCAATGTTCATAACTTACAATGGAGCACAAGTTAATGTGTTTAATAACAACTTTGACCATATGCTGTTCCACAGAGTTGAATTAACACTGCTTTAGAAGGCACGAGTTCACCTATTTGCCCTGTATTCACTTAAGCAATATACCAATACAGCAAAAGAACAGACAGATTCAGCATTCCACCAACCAGAAATCTTTACAAGCCAGCACACAATGACCTCAAAACAGTGTAAAATGCTGATAATAACTTCACAATCAAATAAATCTGAATATAATTTAAATACTGCAGTTTCTTACTTTATTCTCATCCCCTGAGAGTTAATAACATGTTAGAAATATAAAAGATGACTAGAAATAATACCAATTTGGTATATGACATAGGATTAAGAACATTCTCCTTTCATGTGGTATGCCTCAAGTAAACAGATAATAATACATTGCTTACCATGACTGATAACTGTAAGCAAGGTAAATACTCAAAGATAATTATTGTTGTATTGAAGATAAAATGCTTCAGATAATCACTGTTTCTTTAATGCAAAAATTTTCTTTAAAACAATTAAGCAATTAGAAAAAGAGCTTTTGGGATTCTCAATATATTTTAAATGTTATTTTGTATTTTAATATATAATTCTAAATAACATTAATTTATGTCAAATTATTAGAATATAACTTAGACCTTATTACAAGCCATTCATTTTTAAAATATTAACTATCACAATTCTGTATCTGAAAGGAACTTCAAAATGTTGTTTTCTCCAGCTCCCTTATGTGGAGAAAAGATTAAACCTAATAAGACATACCCCTGTCTCTCATTGTCACTAAACTATATGCACGTTTAATCAAAACAGCGATCAGTTTTGCCAAGGTCATTTGGATTTCTCTTCTGAACTTGGGAAGTGACAGAAAACGGAATTTAAAAAGAGGTCAATAAGTTGGGTGGATAGACAAGTCAAATATTATAAATACTTTAGAGGCTATTGACTGTTCGGTCTATACTTTTGGAACAACATTCACTCAGATGCCTGATCCACACCCATCTTCTACTTTGTCATTAATAATGTTGTAGAAAATTGAAACGGAAGTCTACTTTTGATTTACTTCCCTAAGCCCTATTATTTGTCTAAAAAGCACATACTTTTTCAAAAAGAAAAATTAAGTAGAATTGATAGAATTGGGTCTTCATAAAACCATACTGATTACTACCCAGTACCTTGGGTCTTTTTGGCTTTTAATTAATCAATCAATTGATTTTCAGTCTCTTAAGCCAAATGCTTGAAAGATAACTTGAAATATATATTTTGAAGATTGCTCTTTATTTTAGATGAGCATGCTGTTAGGCCATATTCCAGCCTTCAGCATATCTTCCATCTCCGAGCATACAACAAGCAACTGTTTTTACTCCCTTTTCCTCTTAAATAGTCCACAAAGAGCAAAACTTCTATATTTCATCAAATCTAAGATGCCCATGAAAATTAAATCACATCATTCTTTTATATACTACTCTAAAAAAGAAAAAAAAACTCTTGCAATTTAAATGATACAAGGCCTTCTTCTCCCTTAGTTTATAGTTTTGAAAAAGCTCTAGTTGACACAGACATATGTGCTTCACTAATAGCAGATTTACTCCCTGCTGTTGTTTCCATGCCATTCTGCCCACATAACAATTTTTGTTTCAATGTCAAATCATAGTACAATCTTTCTGAAGACATTTCAGAAGGCAATGAAGTTCAACACATGTAGTACCCACAATGTGCAGAATTCAACTGCATCCTCTCTCCTGTTGGGCGTAAGCAACTGTAAGATGTCATCAATTGGAGAAGCAACCCTAGCTCCAAAATGTCAAAATATGAAAAGATGCACCCCTTAAAAATCACTGAAATATTGTAACATAAAATCTGTATATATTATCACCCAACCGGTACTTGTTAATACTTGGACTGAAAAGCTTTTTTGTCCAACTCAATATAACATTTTGTTGCTGCCTTTTGGGTTTTAGACCTTTGCTAGGCGCAGGGAAATAAAAACCTAATTCATAGCCTTTGCCCTTGAGTCTGTGAAAGGGACCAACAAAGAAAGAAATACTTGTAAAACAGAATAAAAAGAACCATAATGTAAGTATAAAAAGTACTATGGAAACAAAAGAAGGAATAATTAAAACTGCTTAAAAAAGCTGCATTACTAGTTTATGCTACAATTTTTGTGACTCAATTTTTAAGAATATAATGTCTCTTCATTATGTGCTCTAACTCTAGGAAATTCTTTGAATTTGGAATTTAGGTTTTGAGATTACTATTCCTGGATTTACTATTATGACTATGGAAACAAACAATTCTTTGATTTTAAAAAATAAGTACAAAAACTTTTCATGAGAAAAAAGTTAAACTCATATTTCAGTTGTGAGCAATTTAAAGCTTAGAGTATTTAGGACGATGTTTTCTTTTGATTTTAAATAATAAAATTACTTAAGTGTTAGGTGAGAGAGACAATAATCTTAATGTAATCATCACTAGGTAACTTATTTTTTAATAATTAAAAACTCACTTTAGTCTCTTCCACAGTTATTGTTGGAACAACTGGATATCCATATGTGAAGAAAACCATTTCATATCTCATAAAAATAAGTTCAAAATGGATCATACACCTACCAATATGCAATATACTAAAACTATAAAATTTCCAGAAGGAAACATGGAAGAAAATCTTTGTGACCCTCATGAGGCAAAGATTTCTTAGATCTGACACCATAATACCAATAAGAAAGTGATAAATAAGATTTCATCAAAATTAAGAGTTTCTGCTCTTCAAAAGCACTGTTAAAACAAATCACAGATTGGAAATAAATATTTGCAAACACATGTCTGATAAAGGACTTGAATACAGAATACATGAACAACTCTTCAAGAAGAAACATAAAAATACTGAACATCATTAAGCATTAGGGAAATGCAAATCAAAACCACAATGAGACACTACTTCATACCCACTACAATGAATAAATCAGAAAAACTGATGAAATCAAATAATGACAAAGATGTTGAGCAACTAGAACTTTCATACATTCCTAGTGGGAAACTGGTACAGCCACTTTGAAAACTGGTTTGGAAGTTTCTTATAAAGTTAAAAATATACTTTACCATATAATCGCATTCCTAGGTCTATACCCAAGTTAAATAAAAATCTATGTTCAAAGAAAAACTTGTATGCAAATGTTCATGGCAGCTTTATTCATAACGATCAGAAACTGGAAACAACCGAAATGTATCTCTAGCAGAGAATGGATAAATAAACTGTGGTGCACCCATACAATAAATAGTACTTGGCAATAGAAAGGGACAAACTGTTCATTCACAAAAAGACATGGATGAGGGGCGCCTGGGTGGCTCAGTGGGTTAAAGCCTCTGCCTTCGCCTCAGGTCATGATCCCAGAGTCCTAGGATCGGGTCCCGCATTGGGCTCTCTGCTTGGCGGGGAGCCTGCTTCCTCTTCTCTCTCTGCCTGTCTCTCTGACTACATGCGATCTCTGTCAAATAAATAAATAAATAAATAAAATAAAATAAAATAAAAAAGACACGGATGAATTTTAAATACATTGTCCAAGTAAAAGATTTGAAAAAGTATATATTGAATGGTTCCATTTATATGACATTCTTATAATAGGTACAGAGCATAGATCATTGGTTGCCAATGGGAAGGGGCTGACAAAGGGGCACAGGGCAAAGGGTAATGACAGAGATAAACCTGTTCTGTATCTTATCATGGTAGAGAAATGACTACATAATTTGTCAAAATCTGCTAAACTTTATACTAAAAAGGATTAATTTTAATGTAACCTCAATTAAAAAATACAAAATTTATACCAAATTAGGAAAATGACTTAATATTAAGGGGAAAACAAACTTTACCTAGAACAAACCTAATATAAACAACAGTGCCCACTCTGGGTTACCCATATTTAAGGAAAGAATTTTAGGAAAACATAATGTAATTTACCAGGAAACAGTGAATGTCTAAATTTAGAGAGTAAATATAAATAAATTGGTAAAACTATTCCCTCAAGTGTATCATAATCTGAGTGGCAGATTTCCCTGTTAATAAAACCTTGCCTTTTTATAAATTATTTTTTTAATTTATTTTTTGTTAATCTCTATACCCAATGTGGGGCTCAAATTCACAATCCTGAGATTAAGAGTCACATGCTCTACCCATCTGAGCCAGCAAGGTGCCCCAAAATCCTTGCCTTTTGACTAAAAAAGTCAAAAGTACAGTAAGACTGTACTTACAGGAGACAGTAAGACTGGTAAAATGGCTGCTTAGTTTAAACGGGAATGGCTGATTCCACGAAACAAGGAATACAATGTAGGGTGAAACTAATGCAAAACAAGTAATAACCAAAGAGCAACTAAGCAAAAACTTTTTGTTAGAATTTGAAAATGCCTAATTAAGTTAAAGGAACTTCTACTGCTGTTTGTTTCTCAAAAGCAAAGCAGTTAATTAAATGGACACATGCCTCTTTCTAACCTAAAAATGTGCTGACATTCAGCATACATCATGAAAAAAAAAAAAGCACCAGTGAATATTTAGTTAGAAAAATTTAAGTCACTACCAAGTGGATATGTGACTTCTAAGCTTTAGTAACTGCTTTGCTATCCACTGTAAGTATCTTAAAGGATTAACTTTCCATGATTTTTTTTTAATTATTGATGATGTTCTGAGGTAAATGTTGCTCAAAACATTTAGACATTTTGTCAGCTTAAAAAGAAAAAAAAAAAATGAGGGGCACCTGGGTGGCTCAGTGGGTTAAGCCTCTGCCTTCCGCTCAAGTCATGATCTTAGGGTCTTGGGATCGAGCCCCGCATCAGGCTCTCTGCTCAGCAGGGAGCCTGCTTCTCCCTCTCTCTCTGCCTGCCTCTCTGCCTACTTGTGATTTCTCTTTCTGCCAAAAGGATAAATAAAATCTTTAAAAATAAATAAATAAATTTTTTTAAAAAAATGAATGGATTGTTCTTAAGAGATCCATTCGAGTTCAGTTTCTATCCTAAAATTGTATTTATTTTGGCATAAAACATTTTTAAGGTAGGAACAGATTTAAAAAAAAAAAGGAGCAACCAAAAAATTTTATGTATGACATGGAATTTTACTACAAAAAGTCAAAGGTTTGTAGATGACCTTTGAAAGAGGAATTTAAAAATCTGTATAAGCATTTCTACTTTGACACTATGGAACCATGCCCTAAGTTCCAAGAACCATGGAACTAAGACTCCAGTATTTGGAGCCTTCTGTCTCAGTCTCTTCAACTGTAAAATGAGGCATTGGATTAGGCCTTTAAAAGAGATTTTTAAAAGAGAGCATCTATGGTAAACTTAATACACAAACATTGATCTGACACAGTACTCTGAGAACCCTGGTAAGGTGCTTATAGTAGTTTCTTTAAAAAAAAAAATCACTACTGCTTTGTACCAGAGAATTTTTTTTTTTTAGGGACAACGGGTGGCTCATATGGCTAAACGTCTGCCTTTGTCTTAGGTCATGATTTCCAGGTCCCAGAATGGAGCCCCAAGGCCAGGGGGTGGGGGGAGGGGTGGTGTCCCAGCTCAGTCTGCTTCTGCCTCTCCCCCTCCCTGCTTCTCTGTCTCTCTCACAAATGAATAAACAAAATCTTAAAAAAAAAAAAAAACAAAGAAAGAATTGTTTTAAGGAAGCAAATGGAAAGGACTGGGCCTCAGTTTGGATATTGTGAAACTGAACTCACACTCTTAGTTCTCATGACATTCTTTCAGATAAACAAGCAGCTTTAAAGACACATGGACCAGGTTGGTTGAAGAGTAGATAGGTTCAAGTACAGCCTGCCCGGAGCCACAGTGTTTTTTCCTGATCGGTCCACCAGCTGTCTTCACACTCTCTGAAGTGTCCAGATCGTCCTTTACTTTTTTTACAGAAAATAACCTTAAGACCAAGAACTAGGAACAAAGGAAAAACTCCTCTTGTTTTTCCTTTTGCCTCTTTTCCACCATTTTAATGAAGTTGGGAGTCTACCACCTAGCCATCAATACTGGCGATCCTTCAGAACCTTGACATATATGCTCATGGCTAATCAATTTTCCTATCATTACTTTTCAGCCCCTGAGTTTTGAAAGCAAGAAAAGTTACACCTTAAAAGTGGAAGGAGCCAATCCTCACCTAGAGATGCGTTTTCTGAACCTAGGCCCATTTCAGGACACAACAACAGTGCACATCAGTGTGGAAGATGTGGATGAGCCCCCCATATTTGAGCCAGGCTTTTATTTTGTGGAGGTTCCTGAGGATGTGGCGATTGGAACAACCATCCAGATCATTTCTGCCAAGGACCCGGATGTGACCAACAACTCAATCAGGTTTTTCCACATACTTCACCTTTCTTACACCTTAGAATCTTCCCTTCTCTGGTATCTAATTTTCCAGCACTTTCTCCCTTTGCTTCTTTGATCTCTGGAGACTCTCCTTTTTAGTTCTTCTTGTTTAAATAAGATAGTCTTTTCATGTTATTTTGAAGTAAGGTTATTGTTATGTCTGCAACTCACTGTTAATTGCTTTAGCAAAAAAACGGAAACTTGCACGCATGCGCGCGCGCGCGCGCACA
>NW_019154120.1:14970190-14972841 GCF_002288905.1 Enhydra lutris kenyoni | reverse complement strand
CACACACACACACACACACACACACACACACACACACACACACACACCCCCCCCCCCCCCCCCCCCCCCCCCCCCCCCCCCCCCCCCCCCCCCCCCCCTACCTTAGTTTTCAGTCATAGCCCTACTGACATTTTGGGATGGATTCTTTGTCATGACAGGCTGTCCTGGGCATTGTACAATGTTTAACAGCATCTCTGGCCTCAACCTACTAAATGTCAGTAGCACCCTCTGAATAGTAACAACTTAAAATGTCGCACATATTGCCAAATGTCCCAGGAGGAAGAAGGGATGGGGGGATCAAAATCATCCCCAGTTGACAACTGCCAACTCAGATAAAGCACAGACAGACACACAGATACCAAAAAGTTAAGAACTGTCAAATCAGGGCACCTGGGTAGCTCAGTGGGTTAAAGCCTCTGCCTTCAGCTCAGGTCATGATCCCAGGGTCCTGGGATTGAGCCCCGCATCGGGCTCTCTGCTCAGCAAAGAAGCCTGCTTCCAACTCCCTCTCCGCCTGCCTCTCTGCCTACTTGTGATCTCTGTCTGTCAAATAAATAAATAAAATCTTTAAAAAAAAAAAAAACTGTCAAATCCTGGGGCACCCAGGTAGCTCAGTCAGTTAAGCATCTGATTGTTGGTCTCAGCTCAGGTCTTGATCTCAGGGTTATGAATTCAAGACCCACACTGGGCTCCATGCTCAGCATAAAGTCTACTAAAAAAAAACCCAAACTGTCAAATCTCAGTAGTGAATACAAAAGTGAGCAATGCATATTCTTTCAATTTTTATGAACCTTTGATTTTTCTACTATATATATTTCCATATACTACAAAAGAACACAGAAACTACTCCTGCTGTCAACGGCTATGACACCATGTAGGATTGGCCTGATACGGCTTTCTATTTCAAGCCTACAAACCAGTCTCTCCGTGTGTTTCAAACTTAAAGATTCCAATCAAGATGCTTCGCTGGGGGCGGGGGGGGCGGGGGGTTCCTGGGTGGCTAGGTCCATTAAGCCTTAAGGTCAGGATCCCAGGTTCCTGGGATTCAGCCCCGCATCAGGCTCCTCGCCCAGCAGGCAGTCGGCTTCCCCCTCTGCCGCTCCCCCTGCTTGTGTTTGCTCAGGGCACCTGGGTGGCTCAGTGGGTTAAGCCTCCGCCTTCAACTCGGGTCATGATCTCAGGGTCCTGGGATTGAGCCCCACATCAGGCTCTCTGCTCAGCAGGGAGCCTGTTTCCCCTCTCTCTCTGCCTGCCTGTGATCTCTCTCTCTCTCTCTCTCTCTCTCTCTCTGTCAAATAAATATATAAAATCTTAAAAAAAAAAAAATGCTTCCCCATCAAGGCAGGGAGGAGAGCTGCTGCTCTTAGAGCCATGGCCATTTCCTCCTATCAACTCTGGAACCAAAGTGCAAACAGCTGGTGGACAGGTTGACACCTCAACCTTCCAGAGCAACTGCCAAGCCTCTGAAGCTTGACACAAAAGATCAGGATTCCAAGGCTGTTTTGAGGCCATCTGTCACATTAATTGTTGAAAGCCACATGGCAAAATGGATCTGGAGTTTTAGAGCAGCTAACACATTTTAAATGCACCCCAATTTATCAAATGCCTTTTCTATCAATGGGTACTTCCCTCACCTAGTGCTATTTTGTATTTAATGAAAACATGCTTTTTCAGTTTAACAAGGATGTTTCTCTCCTGAGAATAACTAAACTGGAGGAAATCTGCTTCATCTAACCAACTAGTAAACATTTGACATTTGCAGGCATTAAAATGGCTAAAATGATCTTGTTTAAATTCTGGTATTTGATTTTTAGAAATCAACTAATCTTTCTGGTATGAATTACATCAACTTTACAGAAGTGATATTTCAACCTAAAGGTTTTCAAATGTGTAACAGGAGGGAAGAAGTTAGTGAAACCATATTATCCCCAAAACTACCATAACATGAATGAAACAGATTCTATAAATTCATATTTTCAAAAGCCAAGAAAAAAATATATATCTCCTGATCAATTAGTTAATCTGTTCATGTTGGAAAAGATACTGTGGGGAAAATTTTATGGAGGGAGAGAAATGAAACAGGCATAAACTTGAAAAAATTAGAGCCCGTTTCTAAAATAGTCAATCAAATATCCAATGGATAATTCTACAACTTCCTTCCTGATTCTGAATCTGGACTTCCACATGGTAAGCAATGGAAATATAGTTATTAGGAGTCACACTGCTAAATGACAAACAAAAGAGACTGCAGTCAGAAAACACACACACACACACCCCTATAGTGTTTGTGCAGTATTCAAGACTAAAGTCATTAATTATCTCACAACAGATGCAGAAATGAAAGCAAAACACCAACAGGCCTACATCCACTCCTGCCGTGGAGCAAAACAAGGTACACAAATTAAGGAATCCTGTCTGGCTAACAGAAAATTCTGCTTCAGATGACTGGCTTTTGAAAATCATCAGTTGGCCCACATCAGGGAGGTACATAATAGAGAGGCTTTCTATTCCAATGGATCCCAGTGAGGAGGAATCCACAAATGAATAGGCCAGAGGCAGAGAGCAAGGTCCCCTGGGCTTATCCAGGGGCAGAACTCTAGGTCCTAAGAGAGAAACTGGCAAGAACAGGGTGACACCCACAGGCCTGGAGA
>NW_019154120.1:14917699-14970090 GCF_002288905.1 Enhydra lutris kenyoni | reverse complement strand
AAGGAGAAGATGAGCGATTACCTCTGGGAGTCCGGGCGTCCGGGGTTTCTGTTGAGGCGGGGGAAGAGGGTGGGGGTCGGGGGGGGGGGGGGCAAAGAATTCCACTTATCAAAACGGGGATAATTCTCCCTCTGCCTTTTAGCTGCAGAAGAGAATTCATACTGCCAAGACAGAGGATTCCTGACTCTGTACTATCTGACAGGAATAAAGAATGGTGCCTAGACTCAAGAGAAACACAGGAGCCCTGGATTCTCAGAGGGAAAAGCACATAAAAGGCAAATCCTTGGCTATCATTTAATAAACCCATTTGGAAATTACTATCCTATGTTATCTTTCCCCAAATTGCTCATTTTATCCTTATTTTTCCTATGAAAGCTATTTTCTTTTAAAATAATTTGCAAGTTATATGCTGCTTGGCTAATTCATCTTCTGCATTTTTATTAGAAACAAATGAGATTTATATTCCTATAAAGAAAACACATATTAAATTGCCCCAAAATCAATATGTCACCTGAAGTTAAAATGTTATGGATAAAAGGCCATTTAACTTTTTAAAAAGATTATTAGGACTTTCATAATCTCCTTTCTAGAAATTTTATGGCATGGTCAGGCATATAAGCTGGTTGTGATTTACTAGTAAATCCCAAAACCAAATCTCCAGATTTAGTTACATATACATGAAAAATACAATGTTTAGTATTACCTAAACAATTTAGGATTTCCTAAATTTTTAATTAACGCCCAAGGCACTTCTGGCACGCAGGAAACTAAACCATTCGGCCACTGAAACAGGCTTCTGCTGGTATGGAAAGAGCCTGCTCTCCTGTGCCTTCCTAGAGTATGTGTGCGGATTTAGCAAGCCTGCCCATGATGCCCTCCCTACCTTCAAATCGCTCCCAAATTCAGAGTATGTCCTCAGCCAAGCAAGTGAGCAGGGAGCCCAACAAGCACTAGCTATTGTTCACTGAAGGCAGTTTTGTGTGTGCATATTATGCCTATTCTGCCCATAATAGGTGAGAGCATTATGGTTAGAGAAAGGAAAACCACCTACATAATTCACTAGTGTGTCCCAGTTTCCTCATTCTCCATCTGTATCTACACTTTTCATTTGTTCTCCTGCCTCCTGAAAATTGGCCCCGTGTCCCATTCAGAGTAGCGAGTGCCATTACTGCCTCAATTCAGTAACTTCCAATCTGGGAAATCAGAAGGAGGTTCCACTTGCTGAGGAAGGCTTCTCTGACGCAAGCTTGCAGGGCTCCCTCTCGCTGTGGCACCAGGCAGGACTGTCAGGGGTTCTGTCCGTTAGTTATTTCTATCACCCGACCTCCCGTACCATCTGCAACATTTGCTATGGCACCGCAGGTCTGGGCGTAGAAAGCTGCTTCATCCTAGAGGCTGGGGCTGCCTCTCCCCTCGGGCACTACTGGAGAGCTGCCATCAGGGTTATGGCTCTATGGGCTGAATGGATGGCTGGAAGAAAAGACCGCATTTTTTCCCAAAGACAAATTCAGCTCTTAAAAGAGCCAGGGAACTTTAAAACTAAATCACTAATTATACCTAGAAAAAAATGTTCCAATTAATTTTAAATGAACTTTGTAGGCATGTGTTTGTTCCTTACTAAGAAGTCAATAGTTTGCCATCACGGCTTAGTCTATTTCAAGAAGAGATAAGGCTTTGTTTCCTTAAACAATGGCACACGTTCCCTGTATGATAAGGCAGCGTGGAGTGGCAGTAACTGGCAGGAACCTGAAACCAAACTGCTTAGGCTTGATTCCAATCTTGGGAAAGTGACTTAACCAATCCCGGTCTCAGTTTCCTCACCTGCAAAACCAAGATAACAGCACCTACCCTCCCAGGGATACTGTAAGGATTAAATGAGCCAGTATCTGTAAGGTGTGTGGGGCAGCGCCTAGCTACAGGAAGTGTTCATTAAATAGAGTCACCAGTAGAGAAAGGTATTAATGTACTTCCTTAAATTCCCCAGCTCTTGGAGAATCACAATTAAAATGATTTCATTTCTCCAGCCCTTAGTGGTCACTTTTTCCTTTAATTCCTCTCTGAACAGCCAACTGGAATCTCCACAGAAAAAAAACAAGTATCTAGAACATTTTACCAAATAGTGCATACACATGCATATACTGTGTGTGTGTGTACGTACACACTTGTACATATTTGAAACAAAAGTTGTAACATCAATATTTACCCTTACTGCATATGACCGTCCGGCATGCATATGTTCTATTTCATTTTCTTTCAACACTAGTCATAACCTACTATATTGATTTCACTAACCTGCAATGTAAAAACAACGCACTGAAGAAACTTCTTACTCCCAACAAAAAGGTAGTTTTCTAGTTTCAACTACTTTAGGACACAGACTGCAATCACTGGCAACTTTAAATAGAATTCTGAACCCAATATACTACAGTGGTTTTATATTAGCTCTGCAAATTATTAGCTATTTAACTGTATGAAAGCGACTTCTCTTAGTTTTCTTTTCTGCTAAAAGAGGTAATACCTACCTTCTAGAAATTTTATAAAAATTTAAAAAGAAGGTATAAGATATCTGGTATTCCGTAAGTGGCACCAATTATAATTACTGGCTATTACCAAGGACTACAAAGATTCTCAAGAGTGGTTCTCAAGGAAACCCACTGAGGGGCTCAGTGGGTTAAGTGTCTGCCTTTGGCTCAGGTCATGATCTCAGGGTCCTGGGATTGAGCCCCAAAATCACTCTCCCTGCTCAGTGGGCAGTCTGATTCTCCCTCTGCCTGCTGCTCCCCCACTAGTACATGCGCTCATGTTTGCTCTAACAAATAAATAAAATCTTTAAAAAAAAAATTAGTGGTTCTCAATCATGGCTATATATCATGGAGGATTTTAAATATACAGATGCCTGAATCTCCCTCCACACTTATGAATCTCCCAAAATGGAGACCAGGTGAATTGAACACAGAGGGTCAGATTGCCAAATCAGGTTCCACAGGAATTGTCGCTCTTACCCAGTACCCAAAATAAGTAATGACTCAAAGGACAGAAACAACAGCAAAATATGAGGCAAGCAGTCTGTTCTTGGAGAGGCCTGAAACCATCAGGTAAATATCCTTCTCCTGCGTAAGGATGCATGTTGGTCCATATTGAACGTGAAAGATATAAGCAATGAAGTGCACGTCTCAACAAAAAGGAGCCATTTTGGTTATGGAACATCTGCTTTTTATACCCCATTAATTACATAGCTCACATGATATTTTCCAGCAAGCTGTGCCCCATAAATTCATAAATTCCAGGTTTATTTACATTAAGCAATGTAGTCAAACCTGGTTCATCCTGCTAAAAATATTCCACAGATAAGGATTCTCTAGCTAGTAAATACCATCACCGTGTTTGCCAGCAGTCAGTCATCAGCATGCTTACAAAGGACCTAATGGAAATCTTTCCTTCTCAATAGGTGATACTAATTACACAACTGGAACCAATGAACTATACCTTTTCCAGTCCTAATCCTGCATTTCAAAACTTACATGAATAAAATTTGTTTTGAACTAAGACATGCAGGGGTCAATATTCAGAATGTCCCAAAAGCCTTAGGGCAGTATTGAGCTTTAAATAGCTGAAATTGATTATTAATTGGCTTAAAACTGCCCTAAGACTTCAGCACCCTGTTTTATTTCATTTTACAAATGAGGAAATTCAAGCAGTAATAGTTTGTTATTGGTTGTTTATGTTTTTAGGGGGTTTTGGTGGGGGACTGTTTCTGGACATGATCAAACAGCAAATGTGGTCTTCCAAGTGTCCATAACTCAGAACTGGCTGGGCCATGTTTCACACAGTATGCACAGTTCTCCATGTAATATGCTATTGTATACTTATTCAAAGAAAACACTGCATTTAATCTGTGCTTTTACAGATATTCCATTGACAGAAGCAGTGACCCTGGAAGATTCTTCTATGTTGACATTACAACAGGTGCCCTAATGACTGCAAGACCCCTTGATCGGGAGGAGTTTTCTTGGCATAATATCACTGTCCTTGCTATGGAAATGAGTAAGTAACATAATAAATTGGTCTCCATAACATGACAAAATATAAGCATTGTAGAATGTGAAAGAAAACTTCTAGAGCTTGTTATATTGTTTATGCGAAAAAACAGAAATTATGGTTTATGCAACTGAGTGAATGCATTCAGCTCAAATTCTATCTCCTATATACCATGTCCTATGCTAGAGAGTAAAAACGAACAAACAAAAAACAACAACAACAACAAAAACCCACTATGCAAAAGCAGTACAAAAAAACAGCATCCTTAAATCAAGGAGCTAGACTTCTATATGAAGAAAGGGACAACGTCTAAGAAATCTAAGAGGTTTTCAACCTTTAATAAGATTGGGAATGCACAAATAGTATTGAAGGGGAACCAAGAATTCCTGTCCCCTTCAAAGGTCCTTCTAGCTGGACTAAGAATCAAATTGACATGAGACAGATTAACAAAAAAAAAACAAATTTAACATACATACATATGGGGAATGCACACAGACATAAAAATTCCAAAGACAGACAAAATGAGGTATATGTATCATTCTGAACTATAAAGAAGGGGTAGGAGTTTGAGATTTCAAAGGAAAGGAATGCATTTCATAGGACGGTAAGAGCACATACTTGGTAATTAGAGGTTTCCCCTACCATACAGATGGGTCACTCAGATAAAATATATCTGTTAATAACCTTTATTGTGGGTGGGGGGGAGCCCAATTTAGATTTTTCTGTGTGGGTTAAGGGAGTGACAAAAGTTTCTCTTGAACCGCAGGGCCTCAAGTGCCTTCAACTCAAAATAATCCACAGCCAAATTGGCACATGGGGACAGAGGGAGCTGTCCTGAACCCCTTCAGTATAAAATATTACTACTGGATGAAAGAAAGCATTTATAACGTATCACTCTTACCACACACATATATACACAGAAACACGGATACAAGAATTTGAGACATCTTACACTAAAAAGCAGAATTTTGAACAGAAACTTAAAAACAGAATGAAAAACTACTAAAAACTAGATTAACATATTTATTATGAACTTCACAAAAATTAGACTATTTACTACTACCTTCAGTTTGTTTGTTTTTATTTTTGGTTTTTTGTTGGTTTTTTTTTTTTTTTCATAACACTTAGTGATGGTAAAGGTTCAGGGAAACGCAGACTCTAATGTACTGGCAGAATGATGTATAATCACTTGAGGGGCACGGGGGGAATTAGGCAATTAAGCTTTCAAGATGCTCCAAAATATTCATACTCTTTTTCTCAAGAGTTCTTACAACTATCTTAAGGAAATAATCATAAATATCAACAAAGATCTATATACCAAAACATCTACTGCAGTGCTATTTTAACATAAGGGAAAAAATGGGAATTACCTAAAAGTCTAATAATAGGAGTCTGCCTAAGTAAACTGTGGTACAACCAAATAATAAAATGAGACTATCAAGCAGATATTAATATACATGTTTTCAAAGTATATTTCAATGACACAGGATAATATGTGCCAAAAGTTTTAAATCCAACTTTTTAATTTCACTTAATTGCAGTGCATATGTGTGTGTCTCTCTCCATATTTTGGGACACATGTAATATTACATATATTATATAATGGATATCTCTGGTGGTAGGATTGTAGATTATACCCTGACATTTTGGGGGGATTTTCATTAGTCCTTCTATAAACTAGTACCATGGTTACAATGGGAAAAAAAAAAAAAGTAAATAGGTCAGTAATTTTGGTAACCAGGCAATAGAAATATTTAAGTGGATAACATAGGAGAGCACAGATATTTTGGGGAAAGAAAAGAAAAAATAAATCAGAAGAATAAGGCATTCTGAGATTTTATAAAATTATTTACTAAGAATAATCTGTGTGTTTAGTTTCTATTTTATCTTCTTGGGATATGGCCAAAACAAAAATGGACAAGAGGGGCACTCCTGGGGCTGGGAAACTGTCCTTATGTGGCAATGCCAAGCAAAAGACAGACCAGAAGACACACTTCCCCATGAGTGACTATGAGTAACTTCTCTCGCCCTAGCCAAAGATACGGATTTGGTGTATGTTTGATTCTATAATATCCCCTTAGTGCCTTAGCAGAAATAAATGTGCAGTATTATCTGTACTCCCATGAATAACCTGAAACCTTCTGAAATACAATTCAAAGAACTGAATAAAACCAAGAAAAAAAAAAAAGGGAATAAAGCCAAGCAATGCCACACAGTATGCATCCAGTTTGAAATGGGCTGTTTTCAAGCCCAGAATATGGAACCGAACTGTCTTTAATTTCAGAACCTGAAGCAGGAGCCAAGTGAGTCAAACCTTTTTAGGCTGCATTTTGTGTTACCTGCGCCCCTCCCCCAGAATCATACTCTTCTCCTCATCCTCCTGGCATCACACACTCTCTCAGACACACACCTTGATCTGCCCACGTGCCCTGTGTTCTGGCCGCACTCTTACTAGGCCACACATGCATCCTATGTTTCTCTTGCCATTTCCAATTCCTTTTAAAAAACCAAACTGACAAGGTAAATACCTATTCCAGCAACGAGCAGCTTTCTTGTACTACTGAACCCTCACCTTTGGTTTTCTTTGTGTTCTCTTTAGACAATCCTTCCCAGGTTGGAAGTGTTTCCGTCACAATCAAAGTCTTAGATGTGAATGACAATGCTCCAGAATTCCCCAGATTCTATGAAGCTTTTGTGTGTGAAAATGCCAAAGCAGGGCAGGTAAGGCAGTCTGTGCGATGTGCACGTTGGTTCAGCTCCACCATACAGAATGACTGCTACAGATAACCAGATTTGCCATCAGAGAAATTTAGACTCCAGAAACTAACAGTTCACGAAAGGGTCCCCGACTTCCACGCATGATGTTCCAAGTTTGTTCAGACAACCATGTGGCATCCCCCCGCCCCATTTTAATGATCTCAACAATGCTTTGATGGTAGCTTGCTTCACAGGCTGGCCTGAAGTTACCTACCCATCTTGGAATTGAACTGTATAGGACCAACTGCAGTAACGTGTGCTCTGGATCCTGGGAGCGAGGGACCATGAAGATCAGAAAACTCTTCTCTTTTCCTCAGTTTAGCACTAATACCTGAAAATACTTGCAGTAGGGAAGCTTTATTTTTTGTATCTTCCCACTTCCCTTTCTTAACTTCTAACAATAGGTAACTTGTTTAGGGACTACCTGCCCTATTCTCAGAATGATTTGTAACCTAGAATACCTACTCTCTCCTCCCTCAGTTAAAACATCATTTTCCTAATGTTGTTCATGTCAGATCAGGTTTGAGAAGAAAGGAATCTGAAGACACAAATTTCTACTAATTGGAAATAACCACAGTTCTATAATTTGCAGAGACATATTTGTGTATTTTCTGAAGTATACTTTTAAATGTACATGAAAAATTTGGTCGATCAAATTCCAAGTGGTATAACTGAGAAACGTTCAGAACTCTGCTTGGAGTGGCCATGTATTCATGCATGCTTTGGGCTGCTACCTACCCCGTACCCACCCTTCCATACCTCAGAGCATCAGCCATGTCCTGTTTCTGCTCCTGGTTTTGTAAAATGCTTTCCTCTCTCACCTGTGACCCACGAGATCCCCTAACAGCCCTAATTTCTTCCCCCAGAGTATATTCCGTGGTCCTGTGGATTCTGGTAGTAAGGCAAATGGAGTCAGAATAGTTTTAATATGGAAGTTAGGAATCTGTGAAGTGCGTACCTACAAGGCAAGGATTCATGCTTTGGTAATTCAGGCAGATTTTGCTTTCACTTCTCTTACTCACCTGGAACATGACATCCTGCTGCACAGAGACTCGTTTATACAATCAAAACTCATCTTAGCACCCCGCACTCACCAAAGATTAAGTCAACACATCCTCACCTTTCTCAGTTAAAAGAAAAAGTGATTTACATCTACCCCGGGGGTGGGGGGCAGTCCTATAAGGATTCTCATCTAAATCCTCTCATCAGTGGACTCTTAAAATTCAGGGCAATGGTGTACAGCCCTCCTAAAAAATTTTTTCAGCAAGTCTTTAATAATTCTACTTCCACATCTACTGAACTAAGAAGACCTGAAACATTATGCAGCTAATAAAAGTTACAATGCAGACTTTATGGTATAAGAAATGATCTGTGTCATTAGAAGTAAAGAAAGAAGGTATAAAAACCACATGTACATGCTTGCAGCTACAGAAAATTATGCCTACGTGTGAACTAAGACATGTAGGGGTCAAGATCCAAAAACAGCAATAGTTACTGTGCTATGGTAGCTGAGTTTTGAATGAGGGGGTCTGGACCTTTATTTTAACAATTTTTGTTTTGTATTATAACAATTTCATATACACTATATAAAGCATAACATAAAATGTTGTTTTATAAGATCTTATTATAACAAATATACATGATGAAGCTAATTATTAATCTACATTATAAAGAAGGTAAAAAAGCAGCACATTAATTAAAGCTCCTCTCCCCCAGAAAACGAAGCACTTACTTTCTTAAAGGTCTTCAGAATAGAAGTTGCCCTCTGACAGGTCAATAGCACTTTTAACTACCTATCCTGGGTTTCAGGTTTCGTTTTTTTTTTTTTTTAAGGATTTATTTATTTATTATTTAGAAAGAGAGTACGGCTGGTACATGCAAGTGGGAGGAGGGAGAGAGGGAGAGGATGAGGTGAGAGAGAATCCCAAGGCAACTCCCTACTGAGCACAGAGCTTAACACAGGACTCAATCTCAGGACCCGAAGTTCATGAACCGAGCTGAAACCAAGAGTCAGACACTCAACTACCTGAGCCACCCAGGTGCCCCTAACTACTACCTCTCTTGTTTTCGGAGCACATGCACACATCTCCCATTTCTAAATACATCCTTTTTCTTTCTTTTTTTTTTTTTTTTAAATTGTATTCATTCATTTGAGAGAAACAGATCAGGAGTGGGGGTGGTATGGGGGGAGGAAGCAGAGGGGGAGGGAAAGGGACACACAGACTCTGTACTGAAAGCAGAGACCAACACAGGACTCGATCCCAAGACCCCAAGACTGAGTCAGATGTTTAACCAACTGAGCCACCCAAGCGCCCTTCTAAATACACCTTTTAATGGCCTATCAGACAGTCCCTTACAGCACAGTTTATTTTGTGGCTTAAAGATCAGGTCATGCGCCACAAGTCTGTCACATTTATCATCCTTAGCCCAAGATACTAAAAATCCTACCCCTTGATTTTGGCTCTGGGGCATATTTTTAAGATTTTCGAAAGCACACAGCTCAGTAGGCATGTCTGGTTTATAACGCATCAGGCCTCCTTGTGTTAGATGTGTCACATACTGTCGTCAGCTGTGTGTCTGCCAAGTCAGGAAATGTGCTTGCCTCTTAGCAAGCAGCCAAGAAGGAGGCCCATAAAGAAATCAGATGACCTACCTGGCGATGGCTGAAAGCAGAATGAAACCAGCTGAGCAGAATATTGCTTGGCAAGTGGGACTGAGAATGAAATCCGACCTACCAGGAGAGTGGAGGGCAGGAGCACAGGCCATTGTGTTCCCAACTATTGCAACCAAATTTGCCATAAAAAAAATTCAGACCCCAGAAAAGAACCCAGCAAAGCAGTGTCTTTGCTCACTCATTCTTTAAAAGCCCTGTAACTGACCCCTGATGCTCCGTCAGGAGTGTCAAGTCTACGGGGCCGGTCCTCTGCCTCAAGCCCCCATCTCACAAATATGTGTATCATTTCACAGGTCAGATATTCTGAAATGACTTACCCAACTATGTACTTCATTATACATAATCACCTATTTTTTAAAATATTTTATTTATTATTTTTGTCAGACAGATATCACAAGTAGGCAGAGAGGCAGGCAGGAGGTGGGGGATCAGGCTCCCCGCCGAGCAGAGAGCCCGACGTGGGGCTCGATCCCAGGACCCTGGGATCACAACCTGAGCCAAAGGCAGAGGCTTTAACCCACTGAGCCACCCAGGCACCACCATAATCACCTATTTTTTTTTTTTTAAGATTTTACCTATTTATTTGACAGACAGATCACAAGCAGGCAGAGAGGCAGGCAGAGAGAGAGAGGGAAGCAGGCTATCTGCCGAGCAGAGAGCCCGATGCAGGGCTCGATCCCAGGACCCCAGGATCTCGACCTGAGCCGAAGGCAGAGGCTTTAACCCACTGAGCCACCCAGGCACCGCCATAATCACCTATTTTTAACATTCGTCAAGAAATATGTTTCGTCAGGGCGCCTGAGTGGCTCAGTTGGTTAAGTGTTTGCCTTTGGCTCAAGTCATGATCCCAGGGTCCTGCGATTGAGCTCTGTATCGGGCTCCCTGCTGTGTGGGGTGCCTGCTTCTCCCTCTCCCTCTGCCTACCGCTCCCCTTGCTTATGCTCTCTCTCTCTCATGCTGTCAAATAAATAAAATCTTTTTTTTTTTTTAATTTTTAAAAAGAAATGTTTTGTCATTATGTGTGTGACACTATGGGCAAGATGGAAAGTACAGGACTTGTCTCAGCAGGGACGGGTTGGTGGGGTGGCCCTCATGTGTGAGCAGTACCGACACTAGGCTAGGCTCTGTGGCAAGTTCATCTTCCGTGTTCTACCAAGCCCTCTCCTTTATGCAACTCCATTCTCCCAACTTTTAGATTCAACAGAGGCCAGCTGCCAGTTGGGTTCACCAGGAGGCATACCCAGAGGTGGAGTTCTGATATAAGATGTTTATTAAGGAATGCCCTTGGGACCCAATGCTATAGAAGAGAAGGACTTCTACAGGATTAGGCAAAATGAGAAGTCCAGCTATGATGAAGACCCACTAACAAGCCTTGGATGACTTCAGGAGTTCTAGAACTAGGGTTTTCCCAAGTTGAGATGGGATGGCCAGGCTTTATACTATTACATCAGTCACTGGATGTAGGTTGCCCTGGAAGGAGGTAGTAAATGTGTGTAGGTAACTCTCAGCAAATAAGGCAATTCTCAAAGAGACAAGTGAAGGTTGGGGCATCAAGTCCTTCACAGAATGGGGATCTGAGCAATACAGTGTCCACCAGAAGCCCCTAGCTGGGAGCCACCCTGCCTGTTATGTAACCTTCGGTATACTGAGGGGGGGCAGAGGGAGGGGTAGAATTACCTCCCTTAATTTATAGATGAAGAAATAAAGACTAAGCAAGCAAGCCCACATAGGCCCTCCAGCTGACCTCCGATGCTCCGGCGGGAATGTCAAGTCTACAGAGCCAGGCCCGGGAAGGGTAGGAGGTGTCTGTGCTATTGGTTGGTAGAGGAGAAAACACATAGAGGAGAAAACACCCACTCAACATTTTTCTATATCGCTCACAAACAGGCCTGCTAATTTTTCAATTGTATATTTTGCACTGCTTTCTTTAGCACACACATGTAGGAATGGGGCAGAGGGCAAGAGAGAGAGAGAGAGAGAGAGACTCTTATACAGGCTCCATGCTCACCGTGGGCCCAACATGGGATTCCTATTTCATGACCCTTAGATCGTGACCTGAGCCAAAATCTAGAGTCAGGACACTTAACTCACTGAGCCACTCAGGTACCCCTTTTGCAGCTTTTTTTTTTTTTTATCATGGCCTTCAAAACCTTCATGACAAACTACTACTTTGAAAAGCACTGTGGAAAAGGCAAAGTTTGAGCCAAAGAGCTCAGAAAAAACAATCACTTCTTTGGTTATCCTCAACCCTAAGCTCTGCTTCTGACTCTACTCTGTTCCATACATCCCACTTGGGTCTTGGGCTCTACACCTTTCCTAGCTCCTCTTCCCAGCCACCAAAAAGCAACAGCCATGGACCCAACCCCTCCCATCTGTATCCATTAACCTGACACAGGAGATTTCTCTCCTAGGTATTGGCGAATTTTTTTTTTTAAGATTTTATGTATCTATTTGATAGAGAAAGAGAGACAGGGAGAGAGGGTACACAAGCAGGGGGAGTGAGAGAGGGAGAAGCAGGTCTCCTGCTGAGCTCGATCCTAGGACTCCGGGATCATGACCCAAGCTGAAGGCAGATGCTTAACAACTAAGCACCCCAGGCACCCCCTCGTATTGGTCATTTTTAAGTAGAGGCTTCTCAAAGACAGCAAACTGACCCTGAAAATATTAACCCAAATGATGAGGTTAAGTAGGTGAGGTGGGAGAATGAAAAACTGGGAGACAAGCAGGAACCTGGAGCATCTCACAGCTCTTTTAGCCAAAATTCTATTTAGATTGCTTCAAAATGACTAGCGTTGGTGTGGGAATTTGTTACGGTGAGGCTTAACCCCGGAGGTATTCAGGTAACATTCACCATCTACCTGTCAATGTATTCAGGCCCAACAATAAAGACCAAAATACAATCCTGAGTTGTGTGATGGTACGGGGTACTTTCCAGTAAGTTTCAGGATGTCCTTCTCATTAGGGAAAACAATCCACTATTGGATTTCAGGGTTTAGGATCTCACCAAGCCCTGAGGATTATTCTTTCAACCCTGATTCATATGATTTCATGTCACTCCCACAGCTGATCCAGACAGTGAGTGCAGTGGACCAAGATGACCCACACAGTGGTCAGCACTTCTACTACAGCTTGGCTCCAGAGGCTGCTAACAACCCCAACTTCACCATTAGGGACAACCAAGGTAATGGGGGGACAGGAACCTACCAATGCTTTCTTATAGCTTGGGTTGGATACTTTTGGTCACTATACCATGCAAACAGTGTCAAAGGTCACCTGCTCTTCAGTAGCAGTGGGGACATTCAATGCTAATTTGTAATTTTTTAAAGTTTTATTTCAAAAAAAGATAAAAATTAAAATAAAAAAAAAAAGTTTTGTTTCAACAGATCAGAGACAATGTCCTCTGCTGATTCTGAAACTTTCAGTTCATCAGTTCACAAATGTTTTAGAGTTGGTGCTGTGTGAGGCAGTGCCAGGCAAAAGCCTTCCTTCATTGCCATAGATAACAGCCATGTCTATATGCTCTATAACTATAGGAAGAATCTGAGAAAAACGGTAGAAATTGAACTAGATAAAGAGAAAAACCTGAGGGAACATTTCTGACCAAGCATCAAAGGGGATAACAGTGAAAAGCTCCCAGAACAAAAGGGAGAGAAAGGCTAAGATGACAAAGGACAAACATAGGATCACAAAGTGTAGCTTGGCACTGAAACAACTCCATTACAATGATTTTAAAAAGACAGAGCCAGGTGGGGTTCCTTGTCCAGAAAGCACTCCCCACTACAACTTGGCTGGAAGGGAATTCTAGACCCCTCTTGTGCAGTAAGCATTCTGATCAGCTAAGAACTGTATAGACCTAGCACAGTCTCCATTAGGCACAGACGGGAAAAGTAGGGACTTCTGTTCTCTCGTCAAATGGTTTTCAAAGAAAGATCAGAAAAAAATCACTTAAATCTGTCAAGTGAACCCCTTCTGTTGCTAACTCTGCTACCTGCTGTCTGACCTTGGGGAGAGAGGTCATCACTTCTCTGGGCCCTACTAGCCTCATTCTTATTTCAGTTCTAAAATACTAATTGTTGGGAGGCTCAGTCTTTAAGCAGCTGCCTTCAGCTCAGGTCATAATCCCAGGGTCCTAGGATTGAGCTCCGCATCAAGCCCCACATTGGGCTCCTTGCTCAGCGGGAGGCCTGATTCTCCCTCTCCCACTCCCCCCTGCTTGTGTTCCCTCTCTCGTTGTGTCTCTCTCTGTCAAATAAATAAAATCTTTAAAAATAAAATAAAATAAAATACTAATTGCTACTGTGTAACAATCTAAACAAAAGGAAACGAAAAGTCATGATTATGCCTGCCTGGTCTTAGTCTCAAACATCACTTTTTTGAGACTTAAGTATTAATTCAACCCCACATGATATTCTGCCATTAACACTTGAGACTATTAAGCCTGTTTTCTTTTAAATGTAAAACATCCCTCCAAATCTTTCCTTTAACCTTCTACATGCACTCTGATAATTCTAGAAGGGAGGGTAATACAAATCATAACAAAAGAAGTACTGCAATTAAACATCCTGATCTTTTTATTGGGTCAAATTTTGAACTATTCATTTATCTGCTTCACAGGGAAATCTTTCCTACAAAAAGTGGTTTCAGCCGCCTCAGGACAGGTTTCCTAGTGGAAACCAGGGGTCGGGCGGGAGTATTACATTATACTCTTTCTTCAAATTTTCACTGAAGTGTCACTCTATGCCTTCACTCTGATATTTGTCAGAATCAACACGAAAACAATATGCAGCAAAATGCCGCAAATTTTTTAAAGATGACTTTGGATACCAATTCACGGAGCCAATGCTTTAAAAAAATGGGCCATGGGAATATGATGACTATAAAAAGAAATGACTCATTTCTTGGAAGGTTTTCCAAAACAAAAGTCAGCACATCTTCAATAGAAAGGATGAACTCTTAATCTCCTCATGACAATTTATCCCATGAGTATTTTCTATGGAGGCTCATTAAAAAATTGACCAGCATCGATTTGGTGGATCTGCTGTCAGGACCCCAACTCCCATGCCCAAAACATATCTTTTTTTTTTTTTTTTTTGACAGACAGAGATCACAAGTAGGCAGAGAGACAGGCAGGGGCAGGGCGGGGGGGGGGGGGGGGGGAAGCAGGCTCCCCGCTGAGCAGAGAGCCGGACGCGGGGCTCGATCCCAGGACCCTGGGATCATGACCTGAGCTGAAGGCAGAGGCTTTAACCCGCTGAGCCACCCAGGTGCCCCCAAAACATATCTTTTTATAAACACCACAAGGCACTATCTTAAGTAGAGCCTTTCTTACTTTTTTTTTTTTTAATCCACAAAGCATTATTAAAAGGATTGTGTATATGTAGCATTTTGCAGTTTCAGACACATTTTTCCCATACTTTTCTTTATTTGATATTTATAATAACCCTCGAAGGTCTCGATGAAGTTACTAATCCCTCTGATTCTCGTTGTCTCAGATAAGGAAAGAAAGCAAATGGGCCACAATCAGAAAGTGAGTAAGCGTTAAGGCTAGGACTGGAAGATGGGGCCTATTTTAGCCACACACACACACACACACACACACACACACGAAAGAAAAAGGTTTTGTGTCACCTTGGAAATAAATACTGTTTCCAAATGGGTTACTAAAGCCCTATTCATCATATTCAACAAAAACTCTGCAAGTGGCTACTGCAAGTTGCCAGAACCCTTCCAAGACTAAAGTCAGCAAGGCAACACTGATCTTTTTTCTTTTTCTTTAACCTTAAATAATTCTGAGATCAAGAAACATGATATATAGTGCTTAATTAAATGATGATGTAATACTTTTATGAAATTCAGCTCTGGTGAAGCTTTCTAAAAGTCTTACAACCTAGCCTCGATTAAACTGAAAAAAGTAAAACAGATTTATGTTTGAGAAAAACTTGGTTTCTGAAAAAACAAGACTAACATTGTAAAACAGAATACTACTTAGCTACTAAATCTGGAAAAACAGAAAAATGGGTGGGTTGTACAGTAGGTAGAAATATAATCCTCAGGTGGGCAAGCAGAGGCCTGTACCAAAGCAGGAAAGGATTTCCATTGGCTGGATAATTTACAAGAGTTAGTATCACTAGACCAAATAAGCAGTTACACAGCAAAATAGAAGAAATGTATACTTGGAGTCAGAGAGACCAGAGCTCAAATCTCAGCTCTGCTACTAAATTAGTAACTTTGAACAAATTTCATCACTTTCTCTAGGCCTTAACTCACCTGTATAAAAGGGTCAGATTATCACTATCTCATCAAATGTGAAAATGAAATGAGATGCTGTGCACTTAAGCACTCAGTAAACAATCACCGATATCGTGAAAAGGCAGGGCAAGGAGGAAGCAGAAAAGCTAACAAAGGGATAACGTATCCATCAGAATAGGCTAGCCTATGCTGAGCAACAAATGACTGCAAAATTCCAGTGGTTTAACACAACTAAAATTAGTTTCTTACATAAAATCAGCTGTGGGTCTGAGCAACAAGGACAGCTGGTGTCCATGCAGCTCAGTGTCCCAGGCTGCCTGGCTCTCCACCTTAAACGTTCTTGTATAGTATCGCACCAAGGCAAGAGAACACAGAGAAACACGTATCAGCTGTTAAATTCTTCTGCCTGGAAGTGACACAAATCGTTTTGCTCATTTTTCATTATCAAAAGCAAATCATATAGACATGCCAAAATTTAAGAGGGCAGAAAAGTATAATCCTTTAATATGTCCGAGAAGGGAAGGAGAACCAGAAATATTGATAATTAATAATGTTTACTTTGGTTAGGCTCTCAGAAGTTTTTGTGAAGTTCTAGACTCTTCCTTGTGAAATGTAAAACCACATGGACCTTCCATGTTGATGTCAGCTTTGAGAGTCACTGCTTGCATGTCCTATCACATCTCTAACCTTTTCCTCTACTGAAAATGATCTCAACTTTGCAAAAAACATATGACTTATAATTCCAACCCACTGGAAGAAACTTGAAAACAAAGATTAAAAAAAATAAAAGATCCTAGAACATTACATTAGGCAAATATAAATATAAATACACAGACACACACGACCTTTGCGAAACACATCAAATAATTTTGCTACTTCCCTTTAAAACTGGAGGAAAAAAAACTAGGATTGCTGATCAGGAATGAATTTCTCCAAGTTCTTATTAACTGTGTCCCTCAGACCACAAGTAGGGGAAATAACAGGGTGTGTCACGTGACTGGGGATTTCAAACGAGCTTCCACTAAATGAGCAGTTTCTTCAGAAAGCACAGAAGGAGTTGGTGACTGCTTTCAGAGGTGTAAAAGAAAACCGCCAAAGACGTGACTTCCAGTGAAAGTGGCAAAAATAAGCAATCTGCCACAGCCAAGTGGGCTCCTCAGCATTCTTTTCCTGGAGCCACAAAGCAGCCCCAGGGCCTTGGAAAACTGCTGAGCGGGAACAAGCAGGGACCGCAAGGGGTCAGTGATTGTTCATTCCTATCAAGCTTTCACAGGAACATTCCAGTTAGATCTGAAGTCTAACAGTTCGCCCTGGGCACTTTATGTCACAAAGGGTAAAACAGACTCTCAAAAAGGGTTTCTCTCTTAGGCCCCAGGGCTTTGCCTAGAAGCAGAGCAAAAAAATCCATGGTTTCGGAATCCAAATGCTGATCCAGACAAAGTAGAGGGGGCTCCAGGTAGTCCCCTCCAGGGAATGTTTGCCGCTCCCTCTCCGTCCTTCCCACTCCCATCCCTGCCTTCTTGCTTTCCTTAATCTAAGAGATTAATTCACTTACTGGGTTCTTCCTTTTTCTTTCCGCCCGCTTTTCCACTCCCTTTTTGCAACTCCTACATCCCGTCTTCTTCAGATAACACCGCCCGGATTCTCACCAGGAGGTCTGGCTTCCGGCAGCAGGAGCAGAGCGCCTTCTACCTGCCCATCCTGATAGCCGACAGTGGGCCGCCGGTGCTGAGCAGCACGGGCACGCTGACCATCCAGGTGTGCACCTGCGATGACGACGGCCACATCCTCTCCTGCAGCCCCGAGGCCTACATGCTCCCGGTCAGTTTGAGCCGGGGCGCCCTCATCGCCATCCTGGCCTGCATCTTCGTCCTCTTGGGTGAGCAAGGGGCTCCCTTCTTTTCCGTGGGGTCCCGTAAGTGCTTACTTGGCTACCATTCTAACACGGATGTTCAGAACCTGTTTTCTACACCATGCTTATTGAAAAGGTGGTACAGTAAGGCTGGGAAAGAATAAAGAAACTGAAGATAGGGTGCCAGGGTGGCTCAGTTGGTTAAGCAACTGCCTTCAGCTCAGGTGGTGATCCCAGAGTGCCAGGATCAAGTCCCGCATCAGGCTCCCAGCTCCTTGGGGAGAAACCTACTTCTCCCTCTGACCTTCTCCTGTCTCATGTTCTCCCTCTATCTCCCTCTCTCTCTCTCCCTCTAATAAATAAATAAACAAAATCTTTTAAAAAATATATATATATATAGAAAGAATTTATATACATATATATATATATACATAGAGAGAGAGAGAGAGAGAGATCACGAACCTGAAGATAGGTCCTTCCTGCAAGGAAGCCATGGCCTCTTTGGCCAAACCAAAGCAAATACATTTATCAAGCATCTGCTATGGGCCAGGGGACCATTCCAGGTGCTGGGATTAAGACGACAGACACGTCCCAGCCTTCACAAAGCTTACTTCAGAGCAAAGCAAGTTCATTTTGACACCACAGAATCAACACGACAATTTGGGGGGCAGGATATGATAAACACCTCTTCTGACCCCTTCATTTCCCATAAGTAGTAGCTAAATCACAAAGAGAGAGTGACAGGCCCAAGGCAAAATGTCAGAGGCAGAGGCAGAAGTGAAATGCAGGCGACCCTGCACTATTCATCCCTGTGTCTGAGTGGCAAGGCTCTTTTCCTAAGTGTTCATCCCCCGAATTCTGGAGGTGGTAGGTGTTATGGAGAAGAGAAGAAGAACAAGGTATCCTAAAGGGACAGGAGACAAGGGTGGGTGCCATTTTATAGAAGGTGGTCAGGGAAGGCCTCCCTGATAAGGAGACCTTTGAGCAGATCCCTGAAAGAAGGGAGAGTAAACCCCATGGCTCTCTGGGGGAATAAGCTATTTGGGGGCATTAGCACCCCTCCAAGGCACTGTGGCCATCTAACAAGGAGCAGTGACTACACAGAATCAGAGTGCCACTGCTGGTGACATAAAAAGATGCGATGACAGGCTGGTGGGAGAGCACAAGTGAGGGAGAGGATCCTTTCTTCCTCTGCTCAAATCATACAGGCAGCCACTCACCTCCTTGCACATAAGGCTATTCGAGCAATTGTTTTTGAACTCAACACTCAAAAACCAACAATAAAACACCTAAACTAACTCTAAAAACCACAAAAATATCTGTCCATATATCCCAACTCTTCTGATTAAGTAATTCATTGCACACATATTTTGCTTAGAAAAAAAGCAGACTTAGATAGTAAGATCATCTAAGACGAAAGAAACCCTAGCGTTCTATGAGGGAAAAGAATACAGCCCTGGGGATTTAAGTTAGAACAGGCATGCGGAGATCCATGTAACCCCCTGGCCCCAGGTTTATCTATGAACCAAGAAACTGAGTCAAACCGAAGACAGAACGTCCTCACTACAAAATGTCAGCCCTTCATTGAATTTCTAGGTAGGTCTGTGGAATATGCCTCTCAGAAAACATTTGCAAATACCACATGTGGTTTGATTTTGTTGTTTTAGTTCAGGGCTACATGAGAAGTAATATAAATTAAGTAACTTTTCTAAATCCTCTGACCCCTATATCAGAGAGTTGTTACGATTTCTGGTCCCTGTCTGCACTGACAAACACCCTCCTGCAATTCCCCGAGTGTCCATAAGATGGCATTGGGAGTCCTTGAGTGTAGGACAGGATAAATTACAAGAAGCCATTGAAGAAACTTGCTCCTGGGAGAAATTTCCAGCCTGCCTATTCCTACTCCTATCTTTGGAAAATGTCCACATTATAAGTTCACCCTTGCCCACAAAGAATAGAAAACGCCATCATTACAGAAAGACCGATTTAAAAAGACTGGCACAGAAAGAGTCTCAAGCTAGAAATGGTGTGCAAGGAACAATTTACATTGTGCCTCCCAAACCCACTATGTCTTATTTTTTGAACTGTACAGAATAAACAGGTAGTTTTCATAAGCTAAACTGAGCAGAGGTTTATATGCAACTTTATATAAAATCCTCATAGTTTTAGGCACTCTTATTTCTAAGAATGCGTATCCTAAATAAAATTTAATTCATAAAACTGAGTAAGACTGTAGTGGATTTGCCAACAAAATACTATATTTTACGGACAATTAAATAAATATACTAATTTCAACTTTATAGGGTTTTTTTTCCATGTCTCTAGTATAGATCTAATTCCTAGAAAAATCTCATAGGCCCTATGCACTGTGCTTGAAATACCTAAAGATCCTCTTCTGTCAGGGAAGCCTTTCAGTTGAATAGGACCATGTTTCCCAGAATCTGATTTTCAGGGCATTATCCAATACTTGTTATTTAAATCAGATTCTCTAAAAAATAATACATTTGTATCTTATTTTGTAAGATAAAGATATTTATAAGGTAAATATAAGATCAATCAGTTTGATAAGCTGCCTAATTCTCTAACATCAGAATTCCTTCCAGCAGATATCCAAGACTTTTCTAATTTTCCTTCCTAGCATTTTCTTAAATACCACTCCTACCATTCCAGGATCATCTGTGTGAATGTTTTTCAGTCCTCTGGGAAGAATTACCCAGCCAGCCCTGCCTCTGAAATCTCTTTGCAACACATATAACCCTATGATAGTCCTTATCACTGCCTGACTAGTATAAATCACCTATATTTCCTTAGATTACAAGTTTATAAGACCAAAATTCATGTCATATCAATGTTGTTTCTCTACTGTTTTGCATAGTACATAAAAAATATGAGTTAGCACTTGTTTACTGAGCCACACAAACACATAATATTCATTTAGAATCATCCCATTTATCCAGCTCTGCATCCAACCAGCTCACACTCCAGCCTCCCACACCCACTTTAAGCCCCCGCTTCTTCAGAGCCCTATTAGACCACTCCTCTGAAATCCCACAATCAGGTAGTCCATAAGTTGGATTTTGGCACACAGAGAAAATATACAAGAATATATAATTGTTTCCTGTGTTTGCCTTTTGTCACCCTAGCTATTTGGGAAACTATTAGGCATTAACATCATTTTAACTGCAATTTACAAAAAGCACATTCTACATCCAAATGTTTTAAATTATTACCATGAATTTTTTAAGTCAGTTCATAATTTTACTAGGAATACGACTGAACTCCATTTTTCTCCCCCTTGGTAAACTGCAGTTTCATTTTGTAGTGTTGTCAAGTTGTTACATTCACCAGCTATAACAAAGCACATCAGGGGAAAAAAAAAAAAAAATCAATAGCAGTTCTACAGCTAAAACCTCAACACACTTCCCGGAAAACATTTTCAGTCACAGAGATAAACAGTTCAATGGGATTATCTCTATCTCTCCTTTAAACCACAGTGAACACATGGGGGGGGGGGGAACCACATTTGTTGGGATAAAATTTTATCCAAATCCGCAAGGGCACCTCTAACAGTGTGGTGTTTCTTTGGTAACATGCGGAATTACGTAAAATGTCGCTGCTCATTCTTTTCCTTCCATGAACATCCAGTCAGGTCCAGACAGTCACCACCACCTCTCTAACAGAAGGCTTTCCGAGGAATCGGAGTTTATTGGAAAACAACAATCACTTATTTAAAGAGATATAAAAAAACTAAGACTTCGATTCATACTTAGCCTTTATGTCCCTATGCATATGTACTAATACATGATTCTATTTGCAGAGTGAAATCCTAAGATCCTAATGTAAAAAAAAAAAAAAAGGATTCCACCTACGTAATAAGATTCCCACATTATCAGAAATGTATACTCGTCCTTACACGGTCAGAAGACATTGTCTGAGCCTCAGCATAGACTCCACAGAGGCCGTAGAGCTTACTGGGATTTAATTTGGGGGTGGCCGGCCGCACACAGACACCCACACACTCTCAAAGCAGCAAGGTGACGCAAAAAGACTTTACACGCAACTTCGTCTAACTGAACCACCTGCAAAAAAGAGAGGGCTTCACCTGCCTACAAACCCCCAATCCGACCGCGCAGAATGAGTGAGGAGGTAGACCCTGTGGTTCCGAACGTCCGAATGCTGTCTCTGGGCTCAGCACTCAAAGACCCCGTCCCATACCTGTGGTTCCCCAGGGCCACCTGCCATCACGGCGCACGCAGCCGGGTCTCCGGGGTAACGATCCTGTCCTCTTTGTTTCCCGCAGTGCTGGTGCTGCTCATCCTGTCCATGAGGCGGCACCGGAAACAGCCGTACATCATCGACGACGAGGAGAACATCCACGAGAACATCGTCCGCTACGACGACGAGGGTGGCGGCGAGGAGGACACCGAGGCCTTTGACATCGCGGCTATGTGGAACCCCCGGGAGGCGCAGGGGGGAGGCGCCCCCAAGTCGCGGCAGGACATGCTGCCGGAGATCGAGAGCCTCTCCCGCTACGTGCCTCAGACGTGCGCCGTGAACAGCACGGTCCACAGCTACGTGCTGGCCAAGCTCTACGAGGCCGACATGGACCTGTGGGCCCCGCCCTTCGACTCCCTCCAGACCTACATGTTCGAGGGGGACGGCTCCGTGGCCGGGTCGCTGAGCTCCCTGCAGTCGGCCACGTCGGACTCGGAGCAAAGCTTCGACTTCTTGACAGACTGGGGGCCCCGCTTCCGGAAGCTGGCGGAGCTCTACGGGGCGTCGGAGGGGCCCGCGCCCCTGTGGTGACGGAAGCCGGGAGGCAGGCGCGCGTCCAAACCCAGACGTTCTCGGCGGACGCGCGCGCACGGCGCAGCCGACCACGTGAGCAATACTGTGCTGGAGAGTGAGAGGGGGTGAGCGGCGGCGAGGAGAGCTCTCTCTGGATCAGCTTTACTTGGTTACATTAAGTTAAGTAGTCGAAAGGAAACACAGGAAGAACGGGGGGCAGAAACTCCAATATCCTTTCGTTCCTTTTTTCCTTTTCATTTTTGCGACACCGCCTTCAAGGGCTTGGAGTCCAAGGTCAAGTTATGGCGAGCTTGGCCTTTCTCTCCCATTCGCCAAGGCCTTTGTCGCTTTGTCACTCTGCCACCACTGAAGAGTTTCTGGTCTTACATACATAGGTGGCAATTGAAGGGAAGTTTGACTCTCATACCTTTTTCTTTTTCCTCCCTTTTTGAAAAAATTTTTATCTTACTTTGTTCTCCATTTAAGAGTTTTGCTGGCTCATCAAACCGCACAAACCAACCCACACAAAAGAACACTGAAAAATTGTTACTGGGTGAAATTAACCTACTTGTCTTGGGATGGATGGAATTTCTTTTAACCCTTTTAAGACAAGGTTAAGGCGAATCAGCCTTGCATGACGGGTGGGTGGGGGATGGGAGAAGGAAGAGGCATTGACTTTGTGCTCAAGTTTAACGGCTGAACCAAGAGTTGCTGGCATTACAGCGAATCCAACGCCATCAAATTAGAGTGCTCTGTTCTCTAGGCTCTTGAACTATGCCCCTGCAAAATTGTTCAGAACAAAACCAGAAAATCTGCCTCTTTTGCACTGTAGATGTCTCTTCCATGTGCCAAATGTGAAGATTAGATGCTACAAATGAAAGCCAAATAAAAAGAAGTATCTGATAAAAGCATGGGTTAGAGGGCTTTCCTAATCTGTGTGAGGTCAATCCAAGGGATGTTTACATACTGTAGATAACCTACTTGAACAAAAATCAGTATTATAGAGAATAAATGGATGTAAGAAAATTACATGTATAAGTTTTGTATATTTGTTAATAATTTTGGTAATAAATATGATGTACTGCATCTCAGTACCCTAGCACTTCTTTTAATAAAAGTTAAATAGAAGGTAAAGTCTATTGCACATTTGTTTAATTGCAAAGCACAAAGATGGCCTTGTGATCTTGACCTAGCCTCAAGTTCCTGGGGCTGGAGCTGATTCATAAGGCAAAGGCAGCAGCGGAGTAGTATGACGCTGTGCATGCTTTTCCAGTCACTGAACACACGAATATTGTGGTTCCAACTGTTAAGCTTTTCGTGAACACTCTTCATCCCCTCCATCTCTGAAAAGAGTAAAGGACGGTTTGATGATATCAATCATATAAAGGTGAATCACGCCCCAAATTTTTCATTTTGTGAGAGGGTTTTCCACATAGCCACCAAGGAGACAGGCCACTCTCCTACTTCTATCTCTGTTCTATTGGCAAATCAACTATGTACAAACGAATACAAATATATATCAAATCCGTACAACTCACCAACACTGGATGAGTTCACAGAAGGCTGGGACCATATTTTATTCATCTTTCCTTGCCCCACAATTGGTTGTAAACAAAATAGTTTTGTGTGGGTCTTGTTTATAAAAATGGTTCTCAAATTTTGATGGGTTCAGAATCTCCTAGAATACTTGTTCAACAATAGCTTGTTGGGCCCTACCCCCCTGGAGTTTCCAATTCAGTTGATCCGGAACAGTTTGCACTTCTAACAGGTTTCTAGGTGGTGCTGATGCCCCTGACCCAGGGGGTCAGACTTTGAGAAGCTCTGCTGTAGGGCTCCTCTCTCTCAAACACGAGAAGATTAGATTATCAGCCCACTTACACTGGGGCCCATCCTATCCATAAAACGTGTGATTTTTTTTTTTCCAGTATGAAGGACAGTTTGGCAGAAGTGTGCAAGAAGACTAACGAAGTCCAGGAGCCCGAAGGATATGTTTTATGGTCTATTACATGGTATACTAACAGCCAAGCAAATCCTTATCATCAGACTTCAGTAGACTAACCCTTTCTTCCCATCAAAGGCAGCTCTCACACATCCTCTATGAGTAAGGTATGATATAACCAAAGATAAGAATAAGCAAAGAAATAAAGCTACGAACTTGAGTCCAAACCAGCCTCTACAACTACCAGTTACTTGAATGTGAGCAAATTGACCCCTATAACGTTTTCCTTTCTGTCACGAGCCCTGAGGATAATTTTGTGACTATTTTCCTTTGTACTGCATGTGTTAAGAACTGGGAACAGCTGTTATCCTAACCACAGGAGGTTATCATGCCCCACATCCTGCAAATGCGGTACCCATGATACTGGGCATGAAGTGATTAAACAATCTCCCAGAGCTTCTGGTCCCTGGGAGGATGTTTAATGGTGTGATACAGGAAGTGTCAGAGAAGCACAGAGTAAGAGATCCATTTCAGCTCACATTTTAAGCCGAAAGAGACTCTTCCTCCAAATCAGTTTTAAAATTCCCTTTCCATGGCCACAGTTTACCAGAAAGGCTTTTCCCTCTGAAAAGAAAACATTAGCACCACCAGATAGAAGGCAGAATGTGATCAGGTTAGGCAAGAGTGCTGTAGAATTATTCAGCCATTGCTTTGTTAACAGGTAAAAGAGCTAGCCTATAATTTACATGTTGTGGGGAAACAGGAGCATCGGTAGGAATCAATTAATAAGACTGTCGGAAACTATTCTGGAACAAGAACACAAGCAGATAAAAATGATCAGTGAATTTTCTGAAACAAAAAAGCAGAATATCTCAACATGGCAGATGGCAAAGACAAAGATGGAATGGTTCACACACACACACACACACACACACACACACATTTGTAAATCCTGGAATCAAAATTCAGACAAGTCCAAATCAGTGCAGGCACACTGATTACAGCTTGTTACTAGTTCACTAGTGATGCAGAATTGGACCTTGATGTCAGAACTCATAATATATTCTTCATAGTGGTGGGACTACACTAACATGGGGTAAACTCTACAAGTCGGGTTTTGTTGCAGATGGACCCATTCTGAAATCCATTTGTCATCTCCATAATAGAGCTAAAGAACTTACAAATATTTTTATGCATAAATAGCTGGATTTAGAAGTCTTTTGTTTGATTCTAAGGGTCAAGGTTCTGATATAGGGAGTGGACAAAATCAGATCAAGGAATCTTCTTTTTAAAATGATCTACTAATGACACAAACCTGTCTCTTGTGATTGATGTTGTGCAAAAACCATGAGTACTAACTTATAGTATGTCCAATTAACTATAACATCAATGGGGCACCTGGGTTGCTCAGTGGGTTAAGCGTCTGCCTTTGGCTCAGGTCATGATCCCAGGGTGCTGGGATGGTGTCCGACATCAAGCTCCTTGCTCAGTGAGGAGCCTGCTTCTCCCTCTGCCTGCCACTCCCCTTGCTTGTGCAAGTGTGCGCTCTCTCTCTCTCTCTCTCTCTCTGACAAATTAAAAAAATAATAATTATAAAACTTAAAATTAAAAAAACTATAACATTAACTCCAAATAAAATTTTTCTAGAATCTTTCCTCCTGAGACAGGAGGCTTGCAAATCCAGCCCCATGTGTTTGGCTACACTTTTGGTTTTGAAAGGACTGCCAGGGGGCTGATGATGAGGGAGTTTCTTCCACTCCAACACTTTTGCTACTGTGGCCGCCTTTCTGGTACTCATGATGACAAGGGTTACTTCCTATTCCAGAAAGCCTTAGAACACTTCTCGGGATTATTGACTCTCAAAAACCATTAAAACTACCTATGAATCTTTTCTAATTTTTCAGAAAGGCTGAATACTAGCTTCTCTTTTATTATTTCCATGTCTTCCCCTTCCTCCCTAATCCCTGTTTTATGACTATTGCTGCATAAAAAGACACTCCAAACTTAAGTGGTTTAAAAAGACAATGTCTTTATCATGCTCACAGATTCAGTGGGTGGAGACTCAGGAAGGATCCACCAAGGACACCCCCTCTTGGCTCCACGATGTCAGGACCTTAGCTGGGGGGACCAAAGGCTGGGGGTGACTCATCCACCTCCTCCATATGTCTGGGGGTTGGGGCTGGCCATTCAGACCTGCTGGGGCCACCAACAAGACCTCCTCATGGCTCCTTGGGCTTCCCACATCACAGGAGCTGAGTTCTAGGAGCGAACATCCCAAGAAAAGGCAGAAACCAAATTGTCTTTTATTACCATAAGTCACATAGCATTACTTCCACAGTAGTCAGTCACAAGGCTCTCCACTTTGAAAATGAGGAAACATGAACTCCACCTCCCAACGGGAAGAGTGTCAGGGCTACATTGCAAAAAGAAGTAACATGCCTGTGTTGGAAAATGTGATCAGCCATGTCCTTCCCCTTTTCCGCCTGCCTCCTCCCCACATCCCAGGAATCATTTTTTATTCTATTCACCATTCCTCTTCTCTCTTCTACTCCTCCTCCTCTCTATAGACTACATTCTTGTCCTATGGGTATATTATTCTTCTCCGAATTCAGTTATATCTCTACCACAGTACTTTAAGAAGTAAGTGAATATTCCATGCAAACAGCTAACAATATCCAACATGTAACCAGCGTATATTCTGATTGAGGTATAATTAACATACAATAAAAATATTTAAGGTATATAATTTAATAAGGGTTGGCATACATATATACCCATGAAGCCATGACCACAATCAAGGTCGTGAGTGTATCTGTCACCCACAAAGGTTTTCTCACATCCCTTCATAATACATCCTTCCCGCACCTGCCTCTCTCCCCCGCAACTCAATCAACCACTGTTGTGCTTTCTATAGATCTGTTTGCATTTTCTAGAGTTCTATAGAAATGAAATCATACAGTGTGAACTTCTTTGTGTGGGCGTGGGGGAGATCTGGGATCTTTCAACTCAGCATTTTTGGAAATTCACCCAGGTCACTGTGTACATCAGTCCATTGCTTTTTTGTTGCTGAGCAGTATTCTATTTATAGACACACCACAACCGGTTTCTTTGTTCATCTATCAGTGTGCTCGGGCTGCCATAACAAAGCACCATAACCTGGTTGGCTTAAACGACAGAAATTAATTTTCCCACAATTCTGGAAGCTGGAAGATCAGGGTACCAGCATGGTTAGGTTTCAATGAGGACCCTCCTTCCAGTTTGCCTCTGGATGCTTTCTCACTGTGTCCTCACAGGGCAGAGAGAGGAAGTGAGCTCTCCCGGGTCTCTCCTCTTAGACACAATCCTATCAAATTAGTGCCCCACCCTTACGACCTCATTTAACCTTACTGACCTCTTCTTTTCTTTTTTAAGATTTTATTTATTCGGCAGAGAGAGAGAGAGAGAGGGAACACAAGCAGGGGGAGTTGGAAAGGGAGAAGCAGGCTCCCCTCTGAGCAGGGAGCCCAATGCAGGAGATCATGATCAGAGCCAATGGCAGATGCTTAACAAATGAGCCACCCAGGTGCCCCCACCCCACCCCGTAATGACCTCTTTACTCCAAATATAGTCACATTAAGCATGAAGGCTTTCAACATATGAATTTCGGGGATTGGGGTGCCTGGGTGGCTCAGTTACTAAGTGTAGGCCTTCAGCTCAGGTCATGATTCCAAGGTCCTGGGATCAAGCCCCACATCGGACTCCCTGCTCAATGCGGAACCTGCTTCTCCCTCTCCAGCTCCCCCTGCTTGTGTTCCCTCTCTTGCTGTGTCTCTCTGTGTCAAATAAATAAACAAAATCTTTAAAAAAAAAAAAAAAAAAAAAGTTAGGCGGAGACACAATTCAATCCTTAGCTAGTCACGTATTGCTAGACATTTGCATTGTTTGCAGCTTTGGGCCATTACAAGTTAAGCTGTATGAATATTTGCTTACTAGTCTTTGTAGGGATGTATATATTTTTTCTTCTCATAGATAAATACATAGAAATGGAATGGCTGGGATCATGAGGGTATACATTTTGTGATGTTTTACTGCCAAACTGTTTTCCAAAGTCTTTTTTATCATTTTCTGTTCCCACAAGCAGTGTATGAGCGTTCCCATTTCCTCCACATGCTCCCCCGCCCTTGGCATAGTCAGTTTTTGTCATTTTAGTCATTACAATAGGGGCATTATAGTATCTCACTGTGGTTCTAGTTTCTGATACCCTAGTGACTCATGATGTTGAACATCTTTTCATGCACTTTTTTGCTTTCCATGTATCCTCTTTACTGGAGTACCCAGATGTATTTGTTCATTTTGTTAGAGTTGTTGTTCCAATACTGTTGAGTTTTGAGATTTCCTTATATTTTCTAGATATAAATCCTTTACCAGGTACACACTTTGCAAAGATTTTCTCCCAGTCTCTGGCTTGTTTTTCAATTCTCTTAACAATGTCTTTTGAAGGGCAGGAGTTTTTGATTTTAATAAAACTCAATTCATCAATTTATTCTCTTATAGATTGTACTTTGGGGTCATCTCTAAGAAAGCTTTGCCTACCCAAGGTTACAAAGATTTTCTTCCGTGTTTTATTTTAGAGTTTTATGGTTTTAGGTTTTAATGTCTATGATCCATTTTGAGTTTATTTTTACAGATTAGCAGGTTTGAAATGAGGATCTTTTTTTCTCTTTTTTTCCACATTTTTTTCCGATTGTTCTAGCTCCATCTATCCCATTAATATAACTCCACTTTTATTTTTTAAATTTAAAAAAAATTTTTTTTATTTATTTGACAGACAGAAATCACAAGTAGGCAGAGAGGCAGGCAGAGAGAGAGGGAAGCAGGCTCCCCGCCGAGCAGAGAGCCTGACGTGGGGCTCGATCCTAGGACCCTGAGATCATGACCTGAGCCAAAGGCAGAGGCTTTAACCCACTGAGCCACCCAGGCACCCCTATAATTCCATTTTTAAAAGGCTCTCCTTTTTTTTTTAACTGCTCTGCCTCTGACACTTGTTGTGAGTTGAACTGTGTCTGCCAAAAGATAGGTTCAAGCCCTAACCCTCAGTACCTGTGAATCTGACCTTATTTGGAAATAGGGTCTTTGTTTACAGATGTAATCAAGTTAAGATAAGGTCATCCTCGTTGAGGATGGGCCCTGGTCCAATGACTGCTGTCTTTATAAAAGACAAATTTGGACAAAGGAACAGAGACACAGGGAAGGGAGCACCGTATGACAACTGAGGCAGAGAGGTCTAAGTGATGCTTTAAGAAGGTTTGCTTGCAACCACTGAAAGCTAAGACAGAAGCACGGGACAGATGCCTCCTCCACACTTCCAGACAGAACCAACCCTGCCCACACCTGGGTTTCACACTTCTAGCCTCCAGAACTGAGAAAATAAGCTCCTATCGTTGTAAACAACCCAGTTTGTAGTAATTAGTCATAGCTTCCCTGGAAAACGAATACGAACCTTACACAGTACATTTTAGGAAAATTATTTTAACATAAAAAATAAGTATGCCTCCTTTACGTGCTCCTGTCATTTGGGCTGGATCTCCAACACATATACACAGCCGTTAACGTATTAATTAACTAACTAATTTGTGTGTTTGCCTTGTGGGATTTTTTTTTTTTTTTTAATTTCCACCCAGCCACTGCATATGTTCTGAGGGGATGGAGAAGGCCTCTGAGGAAGCCCGTGGCCTGGCAGGTGGCAGGCGGCAGCAGCCCTCTTCGGCTGACTTAGCAGCGTCTGAGAAGCTCTCTCAGCTCCAGGCAGGGGGCAGGGAAGAAGGAATCACCAGATGGCTGAGAAGAGACACTTTCATTCATATGACCCGGCTGACGTGGGCGGAGCAGAGAGGTTACAGAGAATGAAGGGAGAATGGAGAGAGGCGTGCTGCTGGCTGAAAACAGCCCCAAGTGCCCGCTGGTCCTCATGCTCCACAGTAAAAGGACAACGTTCTGAGTGGTGTCCCATGCTCTGCCGCAGTGTGGAACATGGGCGCCACACCAGGGAGGTCCCCCTTGGCGTCACTCTGTAGGTGAAGAGCTTGCGTTGCAAAGGGAAAAAATTCACCTTCAAAGAAAAGACCGCCTGGTTTCCTTCTGTCGTTCCCACTGAATATCCCCGGGGCACCCCAGGAAGCTGGTACAGTCCTCTGTGTTTCCCTGCCCGGCCTATACCTAGTGACTGTCACTTGTCCTAATTGCTATTCCTCACGAGCCTACTGAGGGGCCCTGACTCTCAGGCCTGCTGTTTGCCCCCATGATTAGCCTCACCAACCTCAATGTCTACCTTTGCCGATGACTTCTTGGGACTTTGACTCTTGGACAATCTGATGCTCAGTGCAAGATGAGATTTTTTTTTTAATTTTTTTTTTCTTCAAAGATTCTATTTATTTATTTGTTAGAGAGAGAGCACAAGCAGGGAGAACAGCAGGCAGAGGAAGAAGCAGGCTCCCCACCAAGCAAGGAGCCCAATGCGGGCCTCGATCCCAGGACCCCAGGATCATGACCCAAGCCAAAGGCAGACACTCAACCGACTGAACCACCCAGGTGTTCCTACACGATGAGATTCTTAAAGGAGGGACATTCCCTGAGGATGCATATGACTTACACCCATGAGGGGACACAGGTCCTCATCAGCATGCTCCAGGCCGACTGACGTCACTGCAGCCGAGCTGGGGAGTTTTGGAAAGAGAAGGGAGAAGGAAACTGCCAGCTACTGAGCACGGACTGGAACGCAGGTACTGTGCCTGGTGTTTTCACGCAAAGCATTTCCCACACATTGAAATATAAGCAAAGTGCAGACCTCACATCAGAAAAGGAGATAAAGTCGTGTATGACACATTCACCTTGCACGCTGATGCCCTTGGCTCCTCTGGGAATTAGAACACAATAATGAGCTCTGCACACATGCTTTATCATTGATTATTGATAGCCCTTATACACCTTAAGCCTGGAGGATTGAAGGCTGGCCTTCATGGTGGGCGGCGAAGCCAGGCGAGGACAGCTGACATGAGTCTCTGAGAAACTACTGAGTAATCAGGCTTTCGAAGCTCCAGTCTTGTGTTCTTTCCCAAAACCATGATTTCACTACAGATGTAGAATTTTTTTTTTAAATAATAGATGTCATTGGATAAGACTTCATTACCAGGGACCTTACATAACCAGGAGCAGGAGGCTGTTTCCGGAGGACACTGGCAGGCTGCCAAATTTACAGTGTGTCCCCTACCTACAAACTGGGTACAAATTCTCTGTAAACTCAAAGCCACTTACCCCATCCAGACTCCCACACAGATCTAAGCATATGCCATGTACACCTCAGGCACACTGGGCAAACAGATTATTTATGGGCCTTGGCAGAGAAGTCTTTATCAGGGTTTTTAGTCACAGTCTCTGTGACAGCACCCACTGTGACAGTGAACAGGTAAAGTGAATAATAATACATCCAACTTGGAAGGTCAAGTCCTGCTCATATTTCTAATTATTAAGTATACCATTATCGAGAGCCTCTCTGTAGCAGAGTCCCCTACTGTGGAATCTGCTCATTATTCAAAGCTATTATTTGTTGCAGACCTACAATAGCACAAGTGCAAATGGCTGTAGTATAATCCCTTTTGGGGGGGCGAAAAAGACAGTTTTTCTTGAAATGGAAGTGAGTGCTTGTTTCTTCTCATTTCATTCCCATGCCCTCCTCACTGTTAGAGTTCACTGGTAAACTTGAGGCTCAATTAAAAAAGAACTTGATTAGGGGTGATCGTTTAGCCTCACCTTAATTGGTCTGTGGCCCTCCTGTCTAAGCACTGTTAAGGGAAAAGAAATGGGACTTTCCCATTTTATCTCAAAGAGGGGAAAAAAAAAACCCACAAAAAGGAATTTCAGGTCACAGTAATAGGAACTCAACAAGACAGAAGAAGTCCCTAGAGGCTCCCACTAACCAAACGTAGACTGGGCTCAGAAACGCCGACACAGGAGAAACTTGACCATCTAAACGAGGGTCACATTAACTGTATTACTTGACCCTCCTTGGCCGAGTTTTCTAATAAGGCCTAAATGGATAAACTAGACAAATAGCAAGCTTAAGTAGATAGGTTATTTTTATATCTTCTCCATTAACCAGCACACTTGGGAGCCTAAATTATTGACTAGTAATCATAAGACCATTCAAGGGAATGACTATATATCCTTTGCCCTCTGTTTTTAAGTCTTTGCTTACAAATGGCATTATTACCCACCGCTGTGCCCTAAGAGTTTGCTCAGCAACGTACTCAGTTCTTTGGTCCAAGTTCCATACTGCTGGTGGGGCGGGGGGGTGTATATTCTCCCTCTCCAGAATGAAAGGAATGGTGATGCCAATGTGTAACGACCACAGAGCTAGAGAAAGAAAGTTGCATCTCGATGTGGGAGACGTTAGGGTGATTCACATATCCTCCCATTCTCCTCCTTGCAGGCACACAGTAGGTCTGCACTCCCCTACCTTTCAGAGTTAGACCTGGCCATGGGACTGCACTGAGCTAATGAGACAGAAGCAGGAGCCCTAATAGCCAATGTAGGATTTGCCACACTCCCTGCCCCTGCTATAGTGATTTTTAAATCACTATAATTTTTAAAGTCTACGCCCTGCTGGAGCCTCTAACTGCTTAGGTCCTTGAATGGCTGTTTTAAGTAGGGTCCTTCTGCTGGCTTGTAGCCAGAGGTAGAAATGAGAGTTGTCCCAAGAGAAAGACATCAGCTTTTGCGGTATTAAGCCCCTGAGATTTGGGACTTACTTATCAGTGCAATGGAAGTTAGCCTACCCTGACTAATACAACAAAAATTGTTAAATTCTCTTAGGAGGAGAAACTGAACAACTGTATACCCGCTACAGCCAGCATGATGGCCTCTGAGGCCTTATCAAGACTGTGAGGCATATTCCCTGTTGTTTCTTTTTCTGCAAGTAAGAATGGATTTCATTGACCAATTCGCCGCCTTCCATTTCTCCTCTAAATTAGAAATACAGTACACATTTTCAAGGTTCAAGGCATAAAATAGCACTGTACCCAGAGATGGACAGGCTCAGAGGTGATGTAGCCACGTGACAATGTAGCCATAATCTGGGGAACGCAGAGGGTTGCTAGCAACCACCAGATGTTAGAGGAGAACCAAGAACAGATACTCCCTTCGAAGTCCCACGAAGGAATCGATCCTGCCATACCGTGATTTTAGACTTCTGGCTGCCGGCACTGCCAAAGGATAAACTCCTGATGTTCTCTGCCACCCACTCACGGCAGCCCTGGAGAAAGAGCACAGACTTTAGCTGTACTTTCTTCCATTCCTCAGTCTGCTTGGCATTTTTATGATGAGTCTTTACCAGTGGTCCTGCACATTCCTGTATTTTAAACCTTGATGTTTTCCAGGCCTCTTCCCGAGTGGAATAAAATAGAGCATGAAGCCTTCTTTCACCAAATAAACCCCTCCAAGCAATGTCTTGTTCATCCTTTACTCCCTCCTCCAAGACCTTCCGAGAACCTAGAACAACACCTGGCTCTCCAAAATATTTGTTTAGAAAATTACAGAACACACATAGGGTATTACTCCTTATCGTATCTCTCATCTCATACTAAATAGTGATTTAGGACAATTGAATTACTGTCTATTGGTGTTGGCTCACTTCATGGCCAATTACCAAACAATAAACTGGGTCACTCTGGTAGCCAATTTAAATCAGTCCATCCATACATAGTGCCAACAGTTCCATGGTCCATTAATGCCATTTTCATCAATGATTATATCAAGTCAAGCAAAGGAAGAGCCAATCACCAGAGCCAGGCTTGGGGTGCTTGAAGTAACAGACCATCATTAATCACTGAGGGCAGAACAAGAATCTAAGATTTAAGAGGCAAAAGTAAAAGTTAATCTGAAAAAATGGGATTCCGTGTGCATACAGCCCTGACGTCCATGATGTGTACGCATACCTCATCCCCAACAGAATTTCTGTTTATTCATTTGTTATTTGTCTTAATGAGTTGGCGCACAGGTAAGAGATCTGCTGGCTTCCATATACACCCGACTTTCTTTCCAAGCATAATGCAAAGCCAATGTTCTCATTCTGGCTGGGAAGGAGTCCTAATTACCTTAAGAACCAGCACATTTCAATCTCGTGAGGACTGAGTTTCACCGTATAAAAATGCCCCCAACACACAGATTTCTGTTTCACACGTAGAGAAAGCCAACTGAAGGTCTTCCCCCAAACCACTTAATGCCTGGGAGAATTTCTAGTCAACTTTATCATTTGAAACCATATCCCTTACAGGCAAACAAAAGGTCCTTAAAGCCTCCTTTTCACTGTTAATCTTCCCAATTTGTGGCATTTGGGTGAGGTTTTAATTAGCTCAGCTGCTTTATCATTCCATTAAGTATCTCCAGGTATCTGCTGGCTTCCTACAGGTCTCAGGAAAATGGCCCCCTTCCCCAGAGGTGGCTGCGAAATCTGTATTTGCTTTCAAAGTTCTATGACAAGTTCATCTTCTTATTTCCTTTTCGCTGCTAGTCATTAAATGTTAAAGGCCTCAGCAAATTCTTGGTGCCCTAAACCCCTGTAGGTCTGAAATGGGAAAATCAACGGAAAGAGCTACATTGCGGATGTTTCTGTACCCACCTCAAGACCAGACCAGTCACGAAGGTGGAGTAGCTGACGGTCTACTCTGGGTTCCGGAAAGGGTCTCAAACTTCTTAGCATCCCTCTCCACCCCCAGATCCTCTCTGAAGAGGCAAGAAACCTGAGTGAGCTACACGCTCTTTATGAAGACATCTTACCCCATTGCAGCATCGATCAGGGCACCGAGATGATGATAACTTCTGTAGAGCCAGGGGAAGAAAGGGCTCTGATGGCGCCAGGGTAGGCACAGAATACACAGCCAGAAAGGACTCAGAGAGTAGACGATAGAATCCTTGATCTCTGATCAGACAAAACATTGTTCTCTCCATTCCAGAAATAAGACAAAGAGTCCTTTAGAATTAAGAATGGTACCCTGTGGAACAGCAAGAAGACACTAGATCCTTGAAAATGTGTATGACTAGAGGACGGACGAGAACACAAAAGGGCAGTGGGAAGGTGCCAAATCCTCCTAGCTGGCTCCTTCATAGCTGTGCCCGGAATGTTCTCCGCTATGTGGAGATGCCAGGGCCACCCATGAAGGTGACACGTTAAACCAACACCCGTGATGATGGCTCTGAAAAAATAGGACTTGAGAGAAGGGACTTTGCATGAGGGAGGGGGTGCTGGCCCTTGGAGACGCAGTGGTGGGGGTAAGAAGCAGAGTAGAGAGCCAGAGACATCGAAGGCTCTGGGTATCTGGCAGAGAAAGCTGAGAAACGGAGAGGGCAGCGGCACCTGGGTGGTACAGTCCCTGAAGCATCCAACTCTTGATTTTGGCTCAGGTCATGATCTAGGGGTCGTGAGATCCAGCCCTGCATCCAGCTCCGAGCTGTGCGTGGAGCCTGCTTAATTAAGACTCTCTTTCTCCCTCTCCCTCTGCCCCTCTCACCCCCCTCACTCTCTTTCTCTAAAAACATAATAATAATAATACATACATACATACATACATATATACATGGGGAGAGCAAAGACAAGGCTCACTTCTCTGTTGTTTGGAAGCTGGTACAAGCCCTGATTTTATTCCTACATGCAGGATAGATTGACAAGTACCAGGGGGAAGGAGTGACCAGAAAGAAGTCAAAGTAAGGTAGAAATGAGCAAAGCTGAAGTGTTTCTGTGTAACATCCAGTGTTCCAAGACTCCCACAGGAAAGCTCCGGTCAGAGGTCCACAACTACACCCTGGACCTGCCCCCCACGATGGTGGACATGGCTACGGATCCGCTGGAGTATCTGTCTCTAAGTAACAGAAAAGTATACTAATGACGGCCTAAGCAAAAATTTATTTTCCTTATAAAGAAAAAGTCCGTGTCACCTTGGTGACTCAGTGGTGTCAGGGCCAAGATGACTGCAGTTCGCAGGTCACAAGATGGCAACAGAAGCTCCAAGGAGCAAGTCTCACACTGCATTCAAAGGCAGGAAGCCGAGGACAGGGCTAGGTCAGGTTCTCTTCTGTACCTTCCCCTACCGGGGAGGGGGAAGGAAATTCTTTTCTGGAAGGTCCCAGCAGATTTCTTAAGTTCTTGGTGATCTATGTGACATTCCTGTCCTTAGATTAGGGACTGTGCCCTGATTCCCGAAAATGAAGAGATCCCCCTGGAAGCCTACCCAAAGAGGTTGCCCCTGCTCCTTCCTGTGAGCCTGGGGGATGGGGGCGGGGCCTCCTCAGGGTCTCTAACTTCTATTGTTGATGAGATCTGAGCGTCCACTGAGCACCACCCTCAGAGCAGAGCTGTCAAGAGCAGCAGAAACAGGAGATGGCCTGGACTGCCATAGAGAGAAAAGCGTGCATCCCGGACGGGCATACTGTCCAGATTTAGAAGCAAGAACTAGCCTTCCCAGAGGCTCCTTTGAAACTGTTGAGAAGTTATAATTAGACTTTGTGCTTCTGCTAAGCCTTTCATCCCAGGAGCTCTGGGCGCTTCCCTGCATCATCTCGTTAATCTTCACACCATTCGAGGCAGCTGGCATCTATGGTCATCTTTATTTTCGGGATGAAGGAACTGAGATGTAGGTACAGGTTAATGACTTGCCAGATGTCATATGCTCAGTGAGTCACCAGCCAGCTGGGGACGGCACCCGGATTGATGGGTGCCCAATTACCCCAACTCACTGAAGACCCGGGACAAGTACGCAGAGGTCATTTACTTACCCAGATAGCGTGAGTCCTGAAAGGCAACTCGAGAATGTCAGAGGTCTGGGCAAAAAGGCAAGAAGAAGAACAGGGTGCAGGCCGTGAATGACGGTCCAGGCAACCTTGAGCAAACCACTCGCACTTTCTGAACACTTTCCTTATTTAAACAATAAGGATAGTGACAGCTACCCCCGTCTAATTCATTAAAGCTGTTTTAAAGACAAAACGCGTCTTTCTAATGAAACCATGTGAGCCAGGACATTTTTGTAAAATCAAAGATAACCGAAGGGGTTGGTAGAACCAACGTGTGGAAGCAGCCTGCTGCTTCTGGCTTATAACAACAGGCCTAAATTGCAACCAGCCGGTTATACAGAACCCGTCCCAGATGACCAAGGAATTCCCTTTTGCCATTCAGTGCACTAAGAACAGACTTTCAGCACACACTGTATGGAAAATGCGAGGTGGGATACAGGCATAACCAGGATGTGACCCACATCCTCGAGGAAATAGTCTGGTGAAAAAGCCAGACAACCGAACCACTTATTTCACTGGGAGGCAGAATGAAATAAGATCCTAATGGACAAGATGGCCCAACGGTGGAGGTGGGGAGGAGAGGCGGAGGTGGTTCAGCTCAGCCAGGAGACTGGAAGAAAGTCAAGCGGGGAGAGGAGGCAGTGTACAAAAGCTAGCGGAGAAAAAAAAAAATCCTCAGCTCTTCTTTTTTTTTCTGAGGGTCCATCATTCTTTTCTCCGGGAAAGATGAATTCAGGGTGGCAACGCAGCAGGCGTGGACGTTTGGGTTCTCTTTGTTTACTGCGGTGGGCAAGGGATCTGCAGAGAGAAGAACATCCTTTCCTCCGCGCGCCCGGGGCGGGCCGCTCTCCGCGGACAGTCTTCTTTTTGGACACTGGAGGGCGCCTCTCCTCCTCTGCTGGTTTCTTTGCAACGAACGCGGTTTCTTTGCAGCGAATGCCGCCAGGCCCGCCCGGCTACAAAGACCAGGGATTGCGTCTCCAACCCGTGCAGCCTAGAAACCCTGCGCCAAGGCCTGGGGAGCCTGGAAGACAGGGTCACAGGCATGCCCAGCTTCCAACATTTTATCTGTTTTCAACGAGCCAGGACAGATGTTCAAAAACAATGTACACTCGAAGGACAAGAATCCCTAGAAAATCCTCAGGAAGCAGTAAAGGAAGACTGTCTATAGGAAAGAAAGAAAGATTCATAAGGAGCTGGAAATAGTTTCTCTAGCCCTGGCAGAGAGGTCTCCCCCATCCGAGGCTTAAAATAAAGGGGTAACCAATTGGCATAGCAGCATGCTGTCCCTTCCCAGGGACATTTTGTCTTTAAAACAGCTGAATGAAGTAGACAGGGCGGCTGTTACAGTGTGATGCTAAGGAGACTTCTAGGAGAAGAAAGGGGCTTCCAAATCTGACACTGACCAGAAAGGGAAAACAGTTACCTTTCATTTATTTTGACAATTAATGGTTAAGGTACCTGAAGAAAGGAAACTAATCAGGCAGGCTCAGTACCAGGCAAGAATTCCTAAATTGCACTAATTTGGCTGTTGCCCAAAGTTCCTTTGTTCTCGCCACACCCTGTGGTGAGATGTAAACATACCCCTCACTGCCACCCGGAGTTATTTGTCTCCAGGGAACTAGAAAGGAGGTTTTAAGATAAGGTGGGAGGAAACACTGACAGCCAATTAGGAATCTTTCTCGCTCAAAACTTCCCTTACAGGGGCGTCTGGGTGGCTCAGTCTGTTGAGCCTCGGACTCTTAGTCATGTTCTCAGGGCTCACGGGCATGGAAAGCAACACACACACACACACACACACACACACACACACACACACACACGCCCCACCCCCGTTGGCTCTGGGCTCCTGGCTCCCTGCTCTGGGCTCAGGGCAGAGTCCGCTTCTCTCCCTCTGCTCCTCCCACCACCAGCTCCCTCCCTCTCTCTCTTAGATAAATCAATCAACCTAAAACAAACAACCAAACAAACTTCCCATTAGAATTAATAAAGGACTGTTTTGCATGGTTTTGTCTCCTTAGAGTAAGTAATTGCATGATTTGGGGTTAGCCGCTGGGATGGGGGACTTCTGCAGTAGAATAAACCTAAACTTCCCAAACTTTGAGATGAACGAGAGCTATGACAGCATGTAAAAACAAGAATGACCACCACACTGAAATTATCCCTTCTCATAAGGGAAAGAAAAATGTCAGCTTATGAAAAATTTTTAAACAACCTAATAACTACATACTAACCTCCAAAATAGATCAAAAGTAGTCTGAGAGATGCTCGAGCAAAAATCCCATACCTTGCTCCAGAGTATTTGTCAAGACACATGCCTTAAACATACTGTATATATTGACAGCTGCTGACAGACTAGGGGAGCGCCATCATCGAGTATGTGGTTCATCAGCCAGAGCCTGACTCAGGTAGAGCCCATGGTTAAACCCTAACTTTCCCCCTTTATCGGCTGAGCCTGGGTCCCAATGTTTGGCACAGTCGCGGGATCCTGGATTGCCTTGGTGTTCCTGTGGACACCAAAGAAAGTCTCTCTCCAGTTCCCTCCCCACAGCAGAACACTGGGGATTAAATCTGAATTAGAGTGTAAGTGGAACAGTGTAATATTGGGCCGAGTCCATCTCTTTCTGGAGACATCTCTCTGGGTGTTATGAGCTGGTAGGAAAAACAATGACTCATACGGTTTCTGTAGTGGTCACTCTCTTCATAGGTTTGTGTGTCTGAAATCACACCAACACCGCCCACTCCAAGGACATCTGAAACTAGAAATATTAAGGAAAGTAAGATTGAAGAATAAAGATTATGTGATGGTTAGTTTTATGTGTCAGTTTTATGTGGCTATGGTACCCAGCTGCTTGGGCAAACACTAGTCTAGATGCTGCTGTGAAGGTATTTTGTAGATGTGATAAAGATAGACAATCTGTTGACTTTGGGTAAAGGGGATTACTCTTGGTAATGTGGGCGGGCTCCTCCGATCAGCGGAAGGTCTTAAGAACCAACTGGAGGAATTCTGCCTCAAGGCTGTATCACCTTGGGAGCTCCCCCTCTTCTTGCTATATGGGATGTTCCCCAATTCCTGAATTGTTTAAGAAAGGCAATTAGCTTCCAAACTAAAATTGTACCTCCAGCATGCTGGTCTGCCCTACAGATTTCAGACTTGCCAGGCCCCATAATAGAGCCAATCTTTCAAAATAGTTCTTGGTGTGTGTGTTGGAGGGTGGGTGTACATTTGTATTTCCTATTGGTTCTGTTTCTCTGGAAAACCCTGACTGATACAGATTTCAAGTGAATCTATTTTATTTTTCCTGCCATCTAAATTAAAACAATGAAGACCTTTAGTAATGCTATTTTACATGGTATTACACATAGCAGGGACTTCTGGTTTTATTTGGGTACCCAGCCCCTCTCCATCAGCCCACCGACTTCACTAGAGGCTGACCTGACCCCCCTGTTTCAGGGGTAGTCCTGACTGGTTTGAGGGGGAGATGTCCCTCTTGCAACGATTGGCTCAGAAGGGATTCTGTGACTTTGGTCAGGACCAATGAGCTGTAAGAAGTTTGTTGTAAACTTCCAGTATGGTTTATCCTCCTGCTTCTGAGAGACATTACAGAATTAGTATTCTCTCTCTGCTGTTGGAGGAGAACAGGTGACGGACGGCCCTGGATCCATACTGGCCACCACCCTTTGGTGGGAGAGAACCTGGTCCCTAATGTTACTCGTGGATCAGCCAGGCCCCAAACCAGCACTGACTCTGGACTTCCTTTTAAGTGCACCAATACAGTTTTTGTTTGTTTGTTTGTTTGTTTGTTTGTTTTTAATTGTGCAAGCCGGTCTGAGCCTGGCCTCCTGTTAGTTGCAGCCAGAGGAGCAATTTTTCTTGCCCTTAGTCTCCTCCTCCTCCTTAGAACCAGATCATCTAAGATCTCAAGCTTTCAATATCTGTGAATGGCACATACAGGCCCTGGAACTAAGCATAATTGCCAATTACTGTTTGGGGAATCTAAATATTATTGTAAGTATCTTTCTAAATCTATCTTCATTTTTAGAAATGGCAACATGACATTGAATTTCAAGTGCTTAATGTTTCATTTGATGCAATTTTTTCCAGTGACCTTAACCCTAGTCAACTACCGTCAGCAATAATAACTTTTCCACTAGCTATTTTAATATATAAAAAGCTCCAACAAATGAACGATGATTAGAAAAAGAACCTAATGAGGAAATGGGGAAGGGATAAAGGCAAAAAGCTCCCAACAAAAGAAATACAAATGAATCTTTTTAAAAATTATTTATTTATTTTAGAGAGAGAGCAGGGGAAGGGGCAGAGGGAGAGGGGGAGAAAGAATCCTCGAGCAGACTCCCTGCTGAGACAGAGCCCAAAGCAGGGGTCGATCTCAGGACCCTGAGATCATGACCTAAGCCAAAAGCAAGAGTCAGCTGCTTAACTAACTGAAACACCCAGGCGCCCCAATACAAATGAATCTTAAACCTTTGGGAAGATGTTCAGCCTCCCTCAGAGAGAGGGAAATGCAAATTAAAATGGCAGTGAGGGTGTTTTCTCACCTCAAAGACTGGTAAGTTATCAGAGAGTTTAAAAACACACTGTTGGGAATGCTTGGGTGGCTCAGTAGGTTAAGCTGCTGCCTTCAGCTCGGGTCATGATCCCAGGGTCCTGGGATCGAGCCCCACGTCAGGCACTCTGCTCGGCAGGGAGCTTGCTTCTCTGTCTGCCTCTGCCTGCCTCTCTGCCTGCTTGTGTGCTCTCTCTCTCTCTCTCCTTCTCTCTGACAAATAAATAAATATTAAAAAAAAAAAAAAAAGGAAAAAACCACACTGTTGAAGATAGAAACAAATAGCAACACCCATACCAATAATGAAACTTATCACTGAAAACCAGGATTGCAAGTCAGAGTAGAAATAGTTCAACTTTCAAGAAAGACAATTTGGCATTATCTGTCAAAACTACAAATGTGCTCCCCCTTCACCGCAACTATTCCCCTTTTAGAACTTTATCCAACAGTTATAGTTACCCATGTATAAAATGATGTTATTTGTGATTGCAATAATTGGAAACAAAAACATACCAGTGGAGAAAAGATTAAATGATCATGATGCAGACAATAGGATAAAAAAAAAAAAAAGGAAGCAGCTCTCCGTGTAGTGAAATGGAATAATCTTGAAATTCTATGTTAAATAAAAATATAAAGGTGAAGAATAAGTATTGTATGATACCATTTATATTTTCTTTTAAGAAAAGCTAACTATAGGGGCACCTGGGTGGCTCAGTGGGTTAGGCCTCTGCCTTCGGCTCAGGTCATGATCTCAGTGTCCTGGGATTGAGCTCCGCATTGGGCTCTCTGCTTGGTGGGGAGCCTGCTTCTCCCTCTCTCTCTCTGCCTGCCTCTCTGTCTACTTGTGATCTCTCTGTCAAATAAATAAATAAAATCTTTAAGAAAAAAAAGAAAAAGAAAAGCTAACTATATGTTTGTGTCACAATCAAGTGAGAGACTACATAAGAAACTGGGAATCGTGGTTCTATCCAGGGACTGTAACCTGTGAACTAGAACACGGGATGAGAAAGAGTTAATCTTCCACTAGGTATCTTAAAAAATTTTTTAACATATAAATGTACAGCAGTTATTTTTAAATTAATAAACTTGGAGAGAAAATGAAGTTATTATTATATATACATTTCCTGATTTGCTATCATGACAGTAATCCTGAAACTAAATTACACACTTGTATTTTGGATAAATGATAATTAATGATCAGATATAAAACAATGATTTGGTACATTTGTTCTCATTTCTTTTTCTGTCTAAATAAGAGCAATGGAAAAAGGATCTTGCATTAAGGAAAGAAAATGAATAGTATCTATAACATTTTAAAAACTAGTTTGCTAGGCATTTGACTTTTCCTTGTATTCTACCCCTAAAGTGCTCTACCTAGATGCCTTCTAATTCAGTGTCTTGTCATCATTCACATCCACTTACTCAACAGATATTTACGAAATGCCTTCAGCGTGACAGATACTAGGGCTCCAAGAGTCCAAAGTCACTACCTCCTGTCTTCATGATCTCAGTCTGTTCACGATTGTCATCCTCAAGCCAGATGGGAAGAGTGATGGCATAATCAATAAACTGAGAGCTGCAGGTCCTAAAATATGGAGAATGCACCAGCAGAAAAGACCACCGTTTGGGAAAGAAGATGGCGAGAATTCATGGAGAACAGTATTGGTCTGCAGAAAATGATTCTAGAAGGAACCTTTCCCACTAGAGGGTTTCCATGACCCGTAAAAGCTTACCTTAGGAAGAAAAATAAGGGGGAAAGAGGAAGGAATAACAAAGAAAAGAATGGGCCCAGCTGACAAAATTATGCACGAGAAATAACCTCTGAACCTGGGATTAAGACACTCACTAATTCATCCACTTATTTAACAAATGTTTGCTGAGAACTTACTCTGTGCCAGGCTAAGCCCCTGCCCTTGAGAAGCTAACATGGGGCACCTGGGTGGCTCAGTTGGGTAAGTGTCTGCCTTCAGCTCAAGTCATGATCCCAGGGTCTTGGGACTGAGCCCCACATCCAGCTCCCTGCTCAGCAGGGCATCTGCTTGTCCCTCTGCCCCTCCCCACTGCTTGTGCTCTCTTTCTCGCTCATGCCCTCTCTCTCAAAAAATAAATAAAATCTTACGAAAAAAAAAGAGAAACTAACACACAAGAGAGATAGATAATAAATCACTAAATGTATACCGTACTGGCAAGCCATAATAAACGCTCTGAATAAGGGAAAGCAGGATAAGGAGATAGAGTGATGGGCCACCATTTTAGATGGATGGTGAGGGAAAGCCTCTCTGAGGAGATGCTGAGCACAGTTTTGAAGGAAGTAAGAGACCCGTATGGGTACTTGGCAGAAGAATTTTCTAGGGAAAGGAAAAAGTCCTGGCGTGGAAATGTACTTAATTAAGAATTTGAAGAATCAAGAGACAAAGCTGAGTGACTGTCCTCATTAAGGTTAGAAAAACATTAAGGTTAGAAAAACATAAGGATCAGTGTCAGAGTGTCTTCTAGAAAACCCATCCAACAGTTATGCAACTCCATTCAGACAGTTCTGGATCTTGGAAGCAGAAACAGCATCTTATTTACAGACAGGGTAGGAGTGTGCTCACATGAGTTGACAGTTACGAATTGCCCTCTGACCAAAAAACACTCCCCCCACCCCCGACTCCCGTGCTACCCTTTGGGGTCCAAATTTTTAGGTGAGCTTTGAACACCTTAGAAAGATAATATATAGATTTGAATTCATACTCAGGCAAAAATAACCATTATCTGATACTTCCGTGAGCAGTATAGTCTTTCTAAATTTAGGGAGGGCAGGGCATTGAAAAAATTAAACACATATAACACAAAAACTGTAAGCCTCCAGATCAAGCTTCAGCAGCTGCACTATCTTCTCTCAGACGACTGCTGAGCAGAAATATTCTTTCTCCCCAGAGAGAAAAAAGGTATTTCTGTTAAGCTACCACAGCTTGTTAGAAATATCCCTTAGGGACATACAGCTCCCTTTGGAGTCTAATTATATATTCACCCAGCAGTGTTCTGATCTGAGTTTAGCTACCTGGGAAATACCCAAGAAGAGAATGCCATGTGCAACCAACTGCACTAATGGCACGGTGTAAATTAATAAATGTATCCTGTTCTCTATAATTCCAACTCTGGTGAATTTTGCAAGGGTAATAGAGCCCAAGACCCAATTCCGAAGCAACCTAATGAATCCTTGGAACGGTCCGTGGAATTCAAATCTGCGAACTCCTTGCTTGGACGTCACCACTCTAAAACCTCTCCGGATCTGGTAACTAAGGAAATTGATCTCCTGGTTGTAGACCCCAGAAGGAAGAATCCATTCGTTCTGTGAAGGATGTGAATAAGTAGCTCCTCTGGGCCAGGTGCAAAACTTGTAAGGGAAAACAGGACGTGCCTCTTTCCATGGGAGACCAATCAGGTCCAGCAGTTAAACAGAGTGGGACCAAGGTTGAGGTCCCTCTGAGGCTGAGTTCTGTCCTCAGACTGGCTGTCAAAGGGCAGGGAGGGAGCTCCCCCAACCTCAGGCTCCATGGTGGGAGGAGGACCCCCTGCACCCCACCCCCCACTCCATGAGACACACATTGAAAGGAGGCTCCAGAAATAGGAAGTGGGTATGGTTGGGGCCATTCAACTTGGATGAAACTTGATGTCGGCAATCAGACAGAGAGGCAACAAAGAGAGAAAAGAGGAATGGGCTCGATGGATAGCTGATCTCAAAATCAAAATTCACACAGAAACCATCATTAAATGCATAAAGATGCTCCAGTGAAGAGAGTCCAACTTTGAGAGTAACCCTGGGAATAATACCTCCTCGGTTAACTGCAAAGAGGTATCTCTGTGGGGAAAATAATGAGCGTCCCACCTGCCCTGACCAGTGTTATTGAGAGATTTTGAGAAAAAGGTGATTTAAAGCACAACTTGAAGCCACCTCAGAATTAAAAGCTAAACAAATTTAATGTTAATTATATGTTTAGTACAGTTGGCATACCAGAAGTGAGTCAAATTTATGGTAAAGTTATACTTTTAATAAAACATACATATATTCTATAACACATTTGGGCCTATTTTATAATCAATATACAGAGTACATTTATGTCCATTTTATGACCTCTAATATAATTTTACTACTTATATGATTATACTAAAGGTTTATAGATGCTTTATATAAAGCACTGTTTCCAGGGTCACAGCAAAAGTGAGGTCTGGCCATTTACTGTCCTTCTACATAAAATTTGATTTATTCTTATAATAAAATTGTTGAGGTTTTGGCTGGGTTCTCTGTGAACCTACACAATTTGAGCTTTACAAAATTACACACTACGTATGTTTCCCAAAGTTTACATTTTCCAAGATGTAAGTGTTCATTTAATGTTCTATTCTATGAGTGTTCCTCATGTTCAGTGAATGTCTTGGGGCTGTGATAGACAATTCTACAGTCCAATATAGGACGAGGATATAACGAATGCTTAAAGGAAGGGTAGGTGAGCGGAGAACATACTTGACTTGATGCTCCACTTCTCACCTGGGTCAGTACCTTGCACAAAAGGTAATAGAGCCAGACTTTTCCCATCATCTGTCGCTCAGTATGCTGCCCCCTAATGTCTGCCTCCTGACAGTGCCCTATGAGCTCAATGCTCTGCTCAGCCCATGCCCTACCTTTGCAGGAGCAGATGAAAGATGTGAGTTGAAGACAGAAATAATTCTGAAATATATATCAAATCCATCCCCCAAGCCCCACATGATTTGTATTTTCAAGGTTGCAACAATCTAAAAGTCTACACTCCTGGCATTATGGGCTGAATTATGTCCTTCCAAAATTCATATTTTGAAGTCTTAACCCCCAACACCTCAGATGTTGACTGGAAATGAAGACTTTAAAGTGGTAATTAAGTAAAAATAAGGTCATTGGATGGGCCCTAATCAAATATAACTGGTGTCCTCACAAGAAGAAAAGAGTAGGACGCAGACACACAGAAGACCATGTGAAGACACAGGGAGAAACCTCAGAAGACACCAACCCTCCAACACCTTGATCTTAGAATTACGGATTTCACAATTAGGATTGTGAAAAAATTACTTCATTTGTTCAAAATGCCCAGCCAGTGGGGCTGGATTACCTCAGTGCTAGTGACTAATATACTTGAGTAAACGTGAATAAATTGATACTAATTGATGTGGAGAACAAAGGCAAAAGAAATGCAGAAAAAAAATTAAATTTCCTTACAACTTGCAACTCATTGACAGTACTGGAGATAGAGTGATCTTCCTCCAGGAACTCAGCTGTCTCAGTGTGAATACTTTTGCTAGGGGCAGAAGGCAACATTAGCTTGACATTGCCCAAACCTCCAGGATCCTATAAGTCTACTTTAATGTTAAAAAAAAAAAAAAATCACTTTGGAAACGTCCATTTATCTTTACCCACCTCCCAAGATATATGTTAGCAATCATCCTCCCAATGGATGACCCACTGATATACATCTGAAGGGTCTCATGACCAATGTTTTACTAGACAGTAGTAGATGATGGTATCTTAATAGCACCTAGCCCTTCCACGTCCTGAAAGCCTTGCTTCCAAATTCCTCAGAGACATACCTTATCCCTGACCCCTTCCCAACTTGAAAGTATATAATCAGTCACTCCTCACAATTCCAGTGCAACTCTTTCTGCCCACGGGTCCTGCCCCTGTGCTTTAATAAAACCACTTTTTTTTTTGCACCGGAGATGTCTCAGGAATTCTTAACCTGTGGAATCTGATGCGATCTCCCAGTAGATGGTGTCAGAATTGAGTGAAGTTGTAGGATATCCAGCTGGTGTCAGAGCAGTACTTGTTAGTTTGGGGGGAACCCCTCACATGCTGGAATTGGGGGGGGTCAGAACCTCTCCCCCGGCCCAATCAGACCCCCAGCCAATCTTATGGGAACATCTGGAGCCAATTATCCCTTTAGAATTATCTAATTTGGGCCAAGACAGCCAGGCTTTATAGTCCCATAGAGATCAGATCAGTCATTAGCTATTGGACAGCCAGAGAAAGGGCATGATCTTGGGTTTCATACTGGTGTGTCACAAATTACCACAAACTCGTCAACTTAAAACATCACAAATTTATCATCTCAGTTTCCGTAGATCAAGAATCCAGGAATAACCTGACTGAATCCTTGGCTTAGGGTCTCACCGGGCTGAAATCAGGGCAATAGCCAGCGCTGCCATTCTTCTCCGGGGCTTGGTGGTTCTCTAAGCTCATTCGGGTTGACAGCAGAATTCATTTCCTTGCAACTGTATGACCAAGATCAAGTTTACTTGCTATCCATCGGCCAAAGACAGCTCTCAGGTCCTAGAGGCCATTCTCAGATCCTTGCCATGCGGCCCCACAGGCGGTTCACAGTGTAGACGTTTGCTTTCTTCCAGGCCAACCAACGCCCATCTCCGTGACTTCCAATTCCCCTCCAGTCAGCAACAGCGAGATATCCTATCACGTCTGTCATATAACGGCACCTACTCTAGAGAGAGATTACCCCATCACCTTCACAGGTCTGCCCACTCCGGGGAAGTGCCCTCTGCATGGGGCTGGGTGACTCTCTGCAGCCTCGAGTCTCTGAGACAGCTGATAGTGGAAGGCTAGGCGCCAAGTCCCCTGCCGAAGAGGGGGACGGGGAAGCTCATCCCAAGGTGACTCATCGCGTGCTGCCTCTCTGTTTGGGGGAAGACTGTACTTTTCGGACTGCCTGCTGCCAGAGGCTTGCTTGGACTTGTTTTTCACAGTTTCTCTGCAGTTATAATAATACTTCCTTCTGTAACATGTAAACCCTGAAACCTCAGCTCAGTACAATAAACGTTCACTTCTCACTGACGTTTAGCTGGCCTGGGGCTCTGGCAGGCAGCCATCCACATGCACTGATGAAAGACTAGGGCTCTCTCTGGCCAGGACCCGTCATCCCCTAGACAGCAGGGTTTCTGGTTCCAAGCAAGAGTAACAGAGAGAGAGAGGAGGTAGAGAAGACACCGGTGCCTGTGTGGAAGCGATGCATATCACTGCCACTCCTATTCCACCGGTGACAACTAGTCCTGGGGTCCCACCTGGAAACAAAGAGAGCCAGGCTATGCAGACCCCAGCTGGGCAGCCGCCTCCCACCGAGCATACACTGTGGAAGGCGAGCGGGACAGCTGGACAGCTGACTGCCTCCACCATGTTCCCTTTGTCCCATCCATGTCTGGGTCTGACACTTGTCCCTCTAGGGGCTTCAAGTCTTCAAGATTCATCTTCCCACCACCGTACTTGGGAGTTTCAACATCCCCCCTTATTCTTTCCCTTTTTATAAATTCACCTTAGATATTCTCCTTCTAAATTCTGAAAACCCCAGGAGTCTGTCACAGTGAACCTGCCTCCCCGCCACCAAAAAAGCTCATGGTGTGGTCAGTACTGAGAATGACAGGGAAGAGGGACAGAATGGGTCACTGGTCTGTATTTGCCATTTGCGAGGAGGATGCTTCCTGTATAAGGAACACACCCTAATGAACATCTACTCCCTGTTGGGCAAGGTGGCAAAGCCGAAGGACAGCAGGACACCCAGTGCTTTGACGAGCTCTCCATGCACTGGGAAAGATGGACTTTTCAATATAATTACAAGGCATTGTGAACCCCATCAAAATGGAGGTTTATAAAGGCCTACAAGCACATGGGTGGGGCAGGGTCTACCTTCTACCTTTGCCCAGAGTAGTACAAGGCTTCTCCTAAGAGGCAAAGTTCAAGCTGAAGTTGAACAGATAAAAGGGGAAGGAAGTACATTGCAGACCAAGAGTGAAATATCTGTCAAGTTACCACTGTGTGAAGAGTCACGAGCTGCCAGGGACCCAGATGCCCATCAACAGGTGCATAAATAACCCAAATGTGATATATACATAGGATGGAACACTAGTCAGCCTAAAAAGGAAGGAAACCCCGACACGTTACAACACGGATGAACTAAAATACCTTATGCCCAGTGAAATAAGCTGGTCACAAGAGGACAAATATTGTGCGATTTCACTTAAATAAAATACCTAGAATAGGCAAATTTAGGGGACAGAGAGTGGATTCGAGTTACCAGGGGCCAGGAGAAGAGAGAACAGGGCTTTAATGTTCATGGGCACAGAGTTTCTGTTTGGGATGATGAAAAAGCTTAGAAAACAGGTAGCATCCATAGCTGTACAACACTGGGAATAGAATCAATGCCACTAAATGACAGGCTTTAGAATGGCATATACTATTTGCATATTTTACCACCATTTTTTTTTTAAGATGTGGTTACGTAAAAGTGCATAAGGAAAGGGAAAAAGTTTCTTGATGATCTCTATTTTTAAATATTGAAAATCTAATTAAAGATCAATTCCGTTCCCTGCTACAGCCCGCAGCTTCTTCTTTTCTATATCAAGAGGGGAAGGATTGAGCAGGAACCTCAGAAAGGGAGCCGCTCTCAGAAACTCATCTGCAGACCAGCTCCAGTACGATGTTGCCTTCCTTTTAGAGGGTTTACCATTTGTGGGAAGAGAAAAGCCCCAGGTGCTTCAACTATGACTTCCTTTTAAGTGTTCTTTTCATTAGGCAATAGTCCATTAAATGAGATTTAATTAAAGTTGATCTGATTGATGGACTAAGACCTCCTAGTCTCTCCAAAGACGACATAGCTTTGTGTCATTGATCCAAAAACCCTCACATTTTGGCAACCACATGGCAAAATGATTTATTTCCATGGTAAAAGCAGGCAATACTATTGATCCAAGGAAACATCCCTTCAATCGTTCCTGGTTAGTAGGGGTTCTTAACTGTTATTAAATCAGCTGTTCATTGGCTGACACATCACAAACTGAAACTACACACACAAATCACAGGGCTGAACTTGAAAACCCGAACCTGTTTTTATGGCATTGTGGAACCTAGAAATGGGATTTCATTCTGCTGAGGTTATCACATAGAAATAAAAAAAATGCAAAACATCCTCCTTTAAAAAATAATAAATGGCATAAATCATCTCGACAGCTGACCATTCCACTGCACTATCCCAGTGAATTTTGCACTAACAAGAAGCTGAATTAGATTAATAACTGTGCATTCTCCTAAACACTTCAAGGAAATTAATTTAGTCCTTCATATGTCTGAACGAAATGCTTTGGAAATATTAACTACCTGATTCTTATCACCAAAAAAAAATCTCCTTCACACATATTTGCACATGGGGGATTTTCTAAGCAATTCAAACTGATGGATTATATAATCTAAAAATGTAGTTTTCCTATTAAAAAGACAACTTGGAACTTGTTTATTTAAGTGGCAAGCAGCACTGACTTTTTTTTTTAAGTTGGATTATTTCTGGCTATAAAAATACAGGGAGGTCTCATTTCATACAAAGGATGCATCTCAGAAGACCTTGTGTAATTCGAACCTGCATAATTCAAGAATGATTTTCTCAAAGGAATAAATATAAAATAAGACAGATGTATTCTCAGAGCACATTTACAAGTTGTAACATATTTTGGCTTTAAACCCGCTTTTCCTGCTCCCGACGTTACATCTAATATTTCAGAATGTCATCTCCCACGTTAACTGCGCCATGTGTCATTGCGGTTGCTTCCCTTTCTTCTCAGCATCTTATCACATATAACTTCCCTTCAAAAGCTATTGATTTGGGGGCACATTTTTCAGTGTGAGCACTTTCGTCGCTATTTTATGAATACTTAAGTGACATTGTTATGGGTTGGAAAAATATTTTACATGATAATAACAGTGAGTGCTAAAATAATAGCATAATAGTAAAACAAAACAAAACAAAAACAACTCACGTGTAGGAGTTCCGTTGCGCAAAAAAAAACAGCAGGGTTTAGAAGATGCTACAAAGCCAGGTTGGTACTTCTGTTTGTCACCTAAAGTGGCAAGCCATGTTATAAAAGTGTAAACAAGCTTTGCAATATTCATTCTGCCCATCTGCTTTGAAATCACATGAGTCTTGACAATTTTTTTAAACATTTGATGGGACTGACGTATTTTTTTTACCTTCGTATGTGAATTAAGATTTTTAGTGGTATTTTTTTTTATATTCATGTTTTCAACTGCATAAACTCACCAGAGCTGCTTCTCCCTAGGGGGAAAGGGGGAACAAAAGGTAGTGGGAAAGAGATATCGCAGAGAAGCCCAGGGTGGCCTGTGAACATATTCAGAAGATGGAAGGAGGATTTCATCTCATATCGTGTTCCCAAAGCAGGAATTGCAGCGCTCACTCTCCAGAGACTAAAGCTCACTCAGAATCCATGTTCACCAGTAGCACCTTCCTCCTATACCTCTGAGAGGGGGTGTGGATTTAGGGTGGAAAAGAAGTCTGTGTTTGTTTTAGTCTCTGCTGCCCAACTGAGAGAGTAAAGTCCCTCCCTCTGGACTCAGTTTGCAGGGGGCAGCAAATGAACGAATGACAGTCATTCTCAACGGAGGGCGGCAGAACCAACAATCTAGGTATTAGGGGGCTTCCATGGTTTGAAAAAAAATATTATTCTTTCTTAAACGGAAAAGCAAAGATAGAGGTGCCACTAGAAGTAGAAATAGACTAGCTTAGTTTAAAAGAAACTTACAATGTATTATTCCACTACTAAGAAATACACTTTCAGAAATTGTGGTGTACTTTTTCTCCTCCTTTTTTTTTTTTTAAATAGCAACATAGCCGCATTTTTTTTTTTTTT